>NC_053117.1:26325137-26625137 GCF_010015445.1 Perca fluviatilis
GTACTTTTACTTGAGTCCTAATTTTAAGTTTATTTATGTAATATATTTCAACAAGGCCATTCAAAGTGCTTTACATAAAACATCAACATCATTAAGTCAACACACAAGAATTATCAGTACAATGTACTTAGTATCAAAAGGAAAAGTAGTCATTATGGAGAATGGTCTGTTTTTTTTATCACTAACCTACACATAATTATTGTTAGTTCGTCAATGTGGAGCTCATTTGAGATACTTCGTATACTACTGGGTAGGTTAGTAGTATAGTACTGCATCATATATGTTTTTAATATGAAAAGTAACTCCTATAATGTAATAAAGTACAAAGTACAATATTTCCCTCTGAAGTGTACTGAAATAGAAGTATAAGTACTATTCTCTTTAAGCAACATTTTGAATTCAGGACTTTTACTTGTAATCTAGTATTATAGACTATGGTATTCCTACTTTTACTTAAGTAAAGGATCTGAGTAATTCCTTCACCACTGCTTATTTTCCTCAATTGTTTTTCTGAGTGAATTTCTCTTGTTGCTTAATTAGTCATCTGCTGCACAAATAAGGGCCCATCTCTGGAAAGCACAAGTAATAATACACTGGTAAACAAATCAGTGTTCCAAATTCATCATGAAATCGTTTTTTTTCCTTCTTTGTGAGTCAGTGCTGCTGTCGCCGTAATCTTGGATTATTCTCAAACTACGTGACATAGTGTAATTTTAGTTCAACTTGTCTTTGACGAGGACACAGATTAGACAGCGTACTGTTTGTTGACAACAGAGCAAGTTATGTCATGCTGCTCACTGGTGGAAAATACCACACTAAAGAAAAACTACTAAGTAAAAGCCCCCGCATTAAAACACTATATGCAATAAAATATAGTTAAAGTAATAGTACTCATCATGCAGAATAGCTCCTGTCTGTTAAATTATTACATTATTGGACCATTAATATTGATTTATTAATATATAAGCTTTACTTAAGTGTTGGAGTTGGTCATGGTGGAACCAATTTTAACTGCTTCATATACTGTTTTTATATATATATATACACATATATATATATATATATATATATATATATATATATATATATGTATATATATATATATGTATGTATATATATATATGTATATATGTATTATTATATGTATGTATATATATATATATGTATGTGTATATATATATATATGTATGTATGTATGTATATATAT
This sequence comes from Perca fluviatilis, assembly GCF_010015445.1. Lineage (NCBI taxonomy): Eukaryota > Metazoa > Chordata > Actinopteri > Perciformes > Percidae > Perca > Perca fluviatilis. Next base: position 26,326,345 of record NC_053117.1, read on the forward strand.
ATATATATATGTATGTATGTATGTATGTATATATATATATGTATGTATGTATGTATGTATGTATGTATGTATGTATGTATATATATATATATATATATATGTATGTATGTATGTATGTATGTATGTATGTATTTGCACATTTTGTACCTAAAAGTAACCGGTAACTATAGCTATTACATAAACGTAGTGAAGTAACAGGTACACTATTTCTTTCCCACACAAATATTTCTGTTTTTCTTACCATTTTCTGTCTCTTCGGCTGCTCTAACGTGAATATCTTTCTGGGGATCAAATAAGTTTGTCCCTGTCAGATAGGTGTTAGGGTTAAACACTGCTCAGTGACCAATAATGCAGCAGGTCTTGTCCACAGATCCAGAGCCAGATTGCATCTCTACAGTAGATCCTAGGGCAGTAGAGATTATGAAAGCTATCTGATCCCATGTCAGCTGCAGCGTTAAATTGTGTTGCGGCTTGCGTAAGATGTGTTTCTCGAAGCTGGATTAAGAGCTGTGATCTGTAGGCCTACCGCTCTTAATTTATCAGCAATGTAAAAATAACACGCAGGAGGACGAAAGCTGCGATGAGAACATCTCATCATCAGTCAGTTTCTGAGCACTGTATTCCATGTGCAATGTACTTCAAGGACTAGAATAATTAAGTACATTTACTTAAGTATTTCCATTTTCTACTTCATTTCAGAGGCCGATATTGTACTTTTTACTCCAGTATTTGACATTGATAATGTGTATAAATGATTATTATTATTATTATTATTATTATTATTATTATTATTATTATTATTATAATATTACACTCTTAAATTGGCCATTTCGTATAATGAATACTATATTATATAATAAAATATAATGAATACTTTTAATACTTCAAGCATATTTCACTTAATACTTAATTGGTACTTGTACATTTTGAATGCAGGACTTGTTTGTTTACTTACCAGTATTTAAAAGGTTGACCATTATTTGAAAAGTTTGAAAATTACTGAATGTTCTTGACAGAATGACCTTTCTTCTTGATGTTTACTCTTATTATATATTTGTTCTTTTTTATACATTATATAATGACTTTTTTTTACCTTAATACATTTGATCTAACCCTAACCCTAATGCTGCTGATGTCTTTTTTGTCTTTTCAGCCATGAAACATAACAATTCACTATGAAAATAAATGATAAATTACAGGATCATAAAATATCAAGATAATTCAACAATGTTCGCAAGAAGTTATTTACATCAGGGATCAAACAGAGCAATCAGTTAAAGACATTTACAGCCAGATGTGCCTCCCTCCGTGTCATTTAAAATGACTTTAGAAGCATCTAGTGAGACCAACTCACAAAGGTTCAGGCAACAAAATGTTCCACCCAGTTCAGTCAGACTTTAGAGATGGATAAGAGGAATAAGCCCTGCGAACCTTCTGTTTTTTTTTTCTCATGGAAATGTGCTTATGTCCTGTGATTGTCTTTAGTTTACAAACTGGGAAACTGTGCTTCCTGTTTGAAAAGTGCGCTATAAAATAACTATTATTATTAATAGTAACAGAGTATTGATGTACTGTGGTAGTGCTATTTTTATTGAAGTAAAGGATCTAAATACTTCCACCAATCAGATAATAATTTCAGTGCATGTAACAAACTAAAAAACTAAAATGAACAGAAACAGAAAAGTAACACATTTACACTTCCTAATAATGTGTCCTTTGTCTTATTTTTACAGGATCCATAAATCATGGCTGTCCTGCAGAAGCTACCCCTCACAGTGGCCCTCTGCCTGCTGCTCCTTGCCACACTGTTACCCAGCTCTGAAGCCCGGCGTGGTGGTGGTCGTGGTGGTTTTGGAGGTGGTGGATTTAACAGAGGTGGTGGCTCCAGCCGGGGCTGGGGCGGTGGGGGTGGCCAGGCCTACAGACCGGTCCAGAGCAGTGGCCCCAGTGCAGGGAAAGTAGCCGGGGCAGCTGCAGCGGGCGCCATAGGAGGAGCAATGATTGGGTCTGCCCTGAGCCGCCCAGGGTATGGTGGAGGATATGGAGGCTATGGAGGAGGATATGGTGGAGGGTATGGAGGATATGGAGGGGGGTATGGCTACCCACGATATGGAGTTGGTGGTGGCTACGGCCCCAGGCCTGGCTACGAGCCAGAAGGCTCTGGAGATATGGAGTACTACACTGCAGCATCCAGCGGCCCCATCTACAACAGTATCATCGTTGTCATCGGCTCCCTGATGTCCATGCTGATGGGCCACTGGGTGGCAGTCATGTAGAGCTGGAGACAGAGCTGGGATCCCAAAAACACACACACACAGGTCCAAACAAACCTTCAATAAAAACAACCCACAACCTGGCGGAAAACAGAACTATTTTCAGTTTAAAGCCTAATGTGACCTAAAATATGACCCTTAAATAATGAAAAGCTGTGGCAAGTTTTTGTTTTTTGTTTTAGAAATATGTCAGAGTTTGACTCGAATGGGTTCCACATTTCTTCTTTAAAGTGCCCATATTATGCTCATTTTCAGGTTCATAATTGTAATTTGAGATTGTATCAGAATAGGTTCACATGGTTTAATTTTCAAAAAACGCCATATTTTTGTTGTACTGCCCATTGCTGCAGATCCTCTTTTCACCCTGTGTGTTCAGGTCTCTGTTTTAGCTACAGAGTGAGACCTCTCGACTTCTGTAACAGTCACAGTCGCACATGCGCAATAGCTAGGTAAGGCTCACAATTGCTAGCTAGCTGTTTCTCCAACTTCGCCCTGTCCAAGGCAGGATTAACTGGGAGACTTCTTCTAAACGAGGACGCACTTCCAACTTTGCGTGGAATACCTGCAGAACAGGGACATGTAAGTAGTTCTATACAATTTATTTTGTAGATTAGGGTGAATTTGTGTGTGTTGTAGCAGTGTTTTGCCATTGAGAACGAGCTAGCATGCTAACGGTTAGCCCCCTAGCCTCCTCGTTTCGGCTAGTGACGTAGAAAGCCATACAGATTGTGAACAGCTCACCCGGAGACTGAAGGCAGGACACATTCAGAAACCGTATCTCACTCAAAACAACATGGATGTTTGTTTTTTTTAAGTTTGTATGCGTGTGGAAGCACCAGAGTCACAACATAACACCCAGAATCCCAGAAAAAGTGATTTATTTTTTTTCATAATATGGGCACTTTAAAAGAGACTAGTCTTTTTTATACTTTTGATGAGTGATTTTGGTCAATATGTTTTCTCAATAAGGAATCTGTGAAGATAGACCAGGAATAAATTAGATGTGGTTAAGTATACCTCAAGAAGTCATGTCAGGAGCAGAGTTTAAGAGCAGCTATACACTTCATATGATAATGCCATTTCTCTGTATATTTCATTATAAGTTTATATTTTAGACTATTTTTACTTTCTGTTTCATGTTGTCTGCTCTGCATATTAACAAATAAACGAGAGTACTAAAGTGTTACTTTTTCAGTACATTGCTTGTATATGTCTTACTTATGTATATACTTTACCTAATTAAAGTACATGTTTTATGCCATTTTGTAGGATTTTATGTAAAAAAAATCAAAATGGGCTTCCATGTTTATAATTGTTATATAAATAAATAAAAAACTTAGAACAAACATTTGTGTTGAATTGTGTCTGCATTATTGTAAGAAGAGAGCATGGCATGTTTAGAATAGATACAGTGCCTTGCGAAAGTATTCGGCCCCCTTGAACTTTTCGACCTTTTGCCACATTTCAGGCCTCAAACATAAAGATATAAAACTGTTTTTTTTTGTGAAGAATCAACAACAAGTGGGACACAATCATGAAGTGGAACGAAATTTATTGGATATTTCAAACCTTTTAAACAAATAAAAACTGAAATATTAAGCAAAATTATCAGCCCCTGTTATACTTTGTACGCCACCTTTGCTGGATTACAGCTGTAAGTGGCTTGGGGTATCTCTATCATTTTCACATCGAACTGAATTTTTGCATTCCTCCTTGCAAAACAGCTCGAGCTCAGTGGGAGGTTGATGGAGAGCGTTGTGAACAGCAGTTTTCAGTTCTTTCCACAATTCTCGATTGATTCAGGTCTGACTTTGACTTGGCCATTCTAACACCTGATATGTTTATTTGTGAACCATTCCATTGTAGATTTTGCTTTATTTTTGGATCATTGTCTTGTTGGAAGACAAATCTCCTCGTCCCAGTCTCAGGTCTTTTGCAGACTCCATCAGGTTTTCTTCCAGAATGGTCCTGTATTTGGCTCCATCCATTTCCCATCAATTTTAACCATCTCTCCTGTCCCTGCTGAAGAAAGCAGGCCCAAACCATGATGCGCACCCACCATGTTTGACTGGGGATGGTGAGGGGGATGAGCTGTGTTCTTTAAAACATAATTTGCTGTGCCAAAAGCGTTTTGTCATCGACCACAGCACCTTCTTCCACATGTTTGTGTCTCCCAGGTGCTTTGGCAACTTTCACATTTTAGAACTTAAGAAATGGCTTTCTTGCCACTCTCCATAAAGCATTTGTGCATATACACTTTTTCTATGGACAGAGTCTCCCACCTCACTGTAATCTCTGCAGTCATCCAGAGTGATCATGGGCCTCTTGGCTGCATCTGATCAGTCCTCATTGTAGAGCTGAAAGTTTAGAGGGACGGCGGTCTTCGATTTGTAGTGGTCTGATACTCCTCCATTTCAATATTACGCTCACAGTGCTCTTGGGATGTAAAGCTTGGGAAATCTTTTGTATCCAACCGGCTTTAAACTTCTCCACAACAGATCTCGGACTCCTGGTGTGTCCTTGTTCCATGATGCCTACCGACCTCTGAGACATCACAAGCAGGGCATTTATACGGAGCTGATACCACACTGGATTCTATTTACATCATTAGTCATTTAGGGCAACATTGATCATCAGAGATCCTCACTGAACTTCTGAGAGAGTTCTGCACTGAAAGTAAAGGGGCTGAATTTTACCACTTCGATTTGTTAAAAGTGAAACCAATAATCTCCACTCATATTGGACCCACTTGTGATTCTTCACAAAAATACAGTTATATCTTATGTTGAGGTGAAATGTAGTAAAAGGTCAAAGCGTTCAAGAATACTTTCGCAAGGCACTGTACATACAGTATATTTTTAAGTGACAATCCAGAGAATAGACTTGCTGCAGTAGAGACGAAGCTGTTGGTGTGTCTTGAGTACATTACACTCGCTGAACTCATTCTCCACATCAGTGTCAACAAGACCCAAATCAAACACACTCACCCACCATGTTTGTGACCAACAGGTGCTGACCTGTGTGTGTCCTAGCGCGCACACGTCTCTCCTTTGCTTTAATGTGTTTGTGCAGCTGCGCTGGAGTTTCTATTGTTTATCTGTGTTGTTTGCGATAGTAATGTTTTATTCTACTGTTGATTGAAGTGTCAGGTTATTTAATTTATGTGGCTTAATATTGCTTGTTGCACCTGCCTCAGTGTCCACTTGATATTTATTGTCAATTATTTTTGTTTAATTGTCTGAGTTTTGTCGTCTATTTATAATAGATAATCAGATGTATGAACAGGCTGCAAAGTGCCATCCTATAGAAAAGGAACTTATTGTTATTGTTTGGACATCAGGGGTTATGCTGCTGGTGTGGTTCCACTACTGTACTTTTTTTATTTATTTTTTTATTTTATTTATTAATTTATTTGGGACAGTGCACATTAATGAACAATCTAACATTTCTGTACAGAAACATACATACATTACTGTATACCTTTTATACACTGAATGCAATTTATTCTGTAGCCAAAAGGTGATCTTGAATTTAACAGTAGTGTCATATATCATCATTAAATTTTCTTTACCCCTCTTTTTTTAAACTGTAACACTAACATTTTCTCAAAGAGTACATTCTAACTGACCTACTTTTTTACTTTTATCCAAGTACTTTTACATGAGTATAATATTGTAGTACTCTTACCAACTCTTAACAACATAAGCAGGCAACATGCATTATATGGAAAACTAAAGCCCAGTTATTTATTTTCAATCAACAGGTCATATTACAAAATCTACCATTTCCGTTATTTAATCAATATATGGAACCCCTGAGAGTGCCCTGTAGTGCTGCATGACTCAGCCTGTTAGTTGACATTTACCGGCCTGCAGGCTTGTATCTCTTCCTCAGCTTAATGAGATCTCAGCCGAGCAGATCACACCAGTGCTTCTGTTTGCCATCTACTCTGTCCTCCACAGCTTAGTACTAGTTATCTTAAAATCGGATGCCCTTTCACATTCAATAAGCATGCAATCATTACAAGCTCAGACCTGAAACACAGAGAGTTAACACAGCCCTCATGTTCAGTATACGAGATGTTCCTAAAACAGACTTGATATTTTTATATATTATATTATTATATTATATTAGTAACCAGTTGACTCAGTGTTTCTGAAAATTCAGATGGATCATTCTCGTGGTTTCCTTTAGTATTGTAATAGGCCTTATCATACGTTAAATAATTTGAGCTCCATCCACCAGAGGGTTCAGCCTGATTATTCAAATGTGTTATATCATCAAACTGATCTCCACAAAAGCTTTTCATACAATGGTCATTTTCAGTCAAAATGTCACAACTCCTTCTACACCCAATTCAAAAAAAGTCATAAAACAAATATCCACAAATGCAGTAGTATTGGTAAAGTTTATAAGTTTATTTGACAAGACAAGCAAAAAGTGCAAGTCAAGCCTCAGTATTCAGTAAAAGCTGCAGCAGCACAGTAAATGTGATCCCTCACAGTAAAAGGCATCCATGTCTTTAAAAGCGGTACATGACTTTGCACATTCAAATACATTCAAAGCCAGATATAAGATAACATAGGATACATATACCAACACATTAAAAGGTACACTGTGGAGTTTTTGATCAGACTGTTCTACAGTCAAACAATAAAAAGTGTTTGTTATAACTGTAGTTTAGTGACTGCTGCTGAAATGTGAATCGCCTGGTTATAGTGGTCATGACGGAATGTAACTAAGTACATTGACTACAAAGTACAAATTTGAAGTACTTGTACTTGAGTATTTCCATTTTGTGCTACTTTTTATCTACTCCACTACATTTACAGAGGGAAATATTGTACTTTTTACTCCGCTACATTTGTCTGACAGTCTTTACTTTTCAGATTACAATTTTTCATACCCTGTAGAGACATTTTGAATTTGAATTGTTTGCAATTAAACTCCAGTGAATACCTTTTACATAGTTTTTTTTAAGTAATCAGCTTTTATGATTAGAAAAATGATTGTATAAATCCTATGTACTGTACTGTACACATCTTGATATGCAGGCTTAGTAACCATTAACTCAACTGATAATGAAAGATGACATTCAGTAGGATTTGGAGATGAATTTGGCTCAGGGAATAGCCCAGAGACAAAAGAGGGAGACAAAAAATTGGATAGAAGGGAGGAAGAGGCAAGTGTATACAAAAAAATCTGAAAATACACACACTGTAAAAGGCAAGGGCAGTACACACGGAAAAGGTTATAACAACATACATAAGTATTCAGGTATAGCGCACTTTATTTTGTTTTGATTCCAAATAATAATAAATATTTTAAGAAGGGTTTGGATGAGAGCATGCATACTATTGTCTGTATATTTAGAGGGTCTGTTTATCCAAATAAAATTATACCGACAGATATAATAATCAGCCTTTTTGGTTTGAGTTTCTGGATTTCAGTAGACCTTGATATGAAATGAGTAGATATGATCCATTACAAATAGTCATGCTCTTAGTGTAGAATTGTCTAGTCTGAAGCAGTTATATTTGTAATAGTAGACCAATAGAATATTTCACAAAAAGAGTCCAGTTTTTATTGATAGTTTTAAAACACTATTCCCTAACCAACTCACTGAACTGTCCTTGAATCAGACAGTCCTCCAACATCAACCTCCCTGTAGTTAACATACTCATACCATACTTAAAAAGTGCATGTCCATTATTGTTGTTTGTTAAAAAAGTTATGCAGATTATCACCATGACAGGGTTTGTACCAGCCCCACAGGTGCAAACTAACCCCTCTCAGATGCTTTTTTTCTCTGAGACAAAAAAACAACCCAACGAAGACCCAGTTTTCTTGAATTTTTTTTCTGAAACACACATCACAAACACAGAAAGACGAATCAGTGGTAGTGCCACTGATTATTTCTGTGGCTAGAGAGTGTACAATGTGTTTTTTTGTTAACTTGTGGACAGAGATTGTTCTACAGTCAAACAATAAAAAGTGTTTGTTGTAATTGTATCTCTAATGGCTGTGGTAGTGCCACTGATTATTTCTGTGGCTAGAGAGTGTGCAATGTGGGGTTTTTATTAACTTGTGGGCAGAGATGTGTCAAACAGTCAAACAATAAAAAGGGTTTGTTGTAATTGTATCTCTAATGGGCCAGACTACTTCACCAAGCTTTTAGTATTAGAGTACCGTTAATGACGCTTTCTCTTTGTCCTGTCAGCTGTGTGGTGCCATTCAAGCACATACATGAGAATGTATTGCTCAAATATTAAGAAAAAATAAAATGTAGAAATCCACACACAGTAAAGAAACTCATTAAAAGGCAAGAGGTTCCTCTCTCCCTAATCTTTTCCACCCATTACCTTCATTCCTTTAAAACATGATCCATCACTTTCACTGCTAATGAAAGCCTCAGTGCAGCAGCACTAGCATGTTGCTATTCAATAGCATCAGTGTAGTACTAATGACCACAGCTAAAAGCCCTCGCGAGCCCATACTCAATCCCTGAACGCCACCCGTCACTCTCTTCAAGTACTTTTCAGAGTAGACCATGTACAGCTCCAAGCATCTTCTGGCCTTCATCTGCTCAATCAGTGCCGGGTAGCCGATCTCCACAATGCTAACTGTGTCATCCTCTTCAGCACTACTGACAGCCTGTGAAGCTGGAGGCACAGGATTGGCTACAGGCTCATTTAGGGGGTGTGTACTTGTAGGTGCAGTGGTTGAGGAGTTATCTGCTGCAGTGTTGTTGTTCTCCGTTGTGTTGCTGCCTGTGCCAGTGTCTGGAGCCGGGGTGACAGAAGTTGTGGTGGTAACAGCTGGTTTGTTGTTTGGCTTTTGATTCTCCGCAGGCAGAATGTCGGTTCTCTTCATGCAGGAGTCCATGTAGCTGTCATAGGTTTCAGGGGGTTTGCTGTAGCTGTAGTCTCTGCTGTAGTCATTGCTATCAGTAGACTTGGTACCATATTTCCTGTACATGTAGTTGTTGTAGTATTGCTCCTCTTGGCTGTTGTGGAACTGGTAGTGGGGACGGGGGAACCTTCCTAGCCCGTAGCCCAGGGCCATCCCTGCCATAGCCCCTCCAGCTGCTGCCATCACCGCACTCCGTCCAAACCCTCTGGATTTATCAGAGGGATACATGCCCATCGACTGAACTGAGTGGGAAAAGGGAGAGCCGCTCCCAGTGCCATGGCCCCCATATCCAAAGCTGCCCCCATAGCGAGGGCTCAGGACTCTGTTGTTTGGGTTGTAGTTCATGTATCCACCTCCATAACCACCATGACTGTACGGGGAGCCCCGTGCTGGAAACTGGTTATGGTAGCCTCCACCTGGCTGCTGGGGGTAATTACCTGGATACCCAGGTCTGCCTGATTGCATAGGGTAGCCTCCCTGATTGGGTTGTCCAGGCTGTTTGGCATATCCACCCTGAGAGCTGGAGCCCTGATTATTTTTTTTGCTTGCATTACTGTTAGTGTTGGTGCTGCCTCTGTTGTGTGAGGTGGACTTCTTTGAGCCGAAGCTGCCTTTCCCAAAGCTGCCTCCTTTCCTGGCCAGTGAAAAATGAGTATGAAACAAGAGAACTGACAGACACAGCACAGACAATGAATTCATCTTCGCCCTGTAGGGAGGGTTGGGAGAGAAAAGGAAAATTAAGAAAGGGAGAAAAGGTTTAGGAAAATATGAGATAATAATAAATGGGATTTATAATGTTACCCTTAGTCATCTTATTAATGAGAGTCTGTCTTTCTGTACGCAGTAAAATAGTAAATAGGAGTTGTACCTTATTGCAACTTTGACGTACAAGAGAACATGCATGTATTAAAAATATATAGAACCAAAAGCGTTGTTTATGTTGTGTTTTACTAGTCACGGGTGAACGCGCGTCCACTCCCCTCCCTTTAAAGATTAAATTATTATAAAATTTTAGGAACAGTCTCAACATGGTTTCAACAGACAGTTGTGGGTCCAAAATTAGGTTTCCAGGTTGGCTTGAAATAGCACAGTGCACTGCGAGCTTAATGTTACTGCAGGTGACCAAACAGTAATCTTTTTAATCCTCTGTAACCAACACTGTTGCAAAGCTTCAACACTGTAATTTTTTTGTTCAGTGGCTAAAAAAAATGAAGATATTTTTTAATAATGAGAAAGAAAATGTCATAAATACAAATCTGTTTCCACAACCCCATACCAGAGACACTGCCTGATTTAGAGCTGGGCAATTTTATGACATATACAATTTTATCTACCTATATCACATACATTATCTACTATAAATTGGTCTACCATCAAAGGTTTTGCCATATTGTTTATACAGTAGTAGGTATCACTTTAATATTTCTAGTTGTATAGGGCTATAGTGGGCAATGTTGCAAATCAATGAGTAAGACTGATGTATAGTCATATTACATTTTTACATGTCATTTCATGTCTAAAATTAGCCTTTTTATTATATCACTCAATATTATGAAAAAGAAAATTACACATGCCACAATAGAAGATTTTATTAGGGCTTCAACAATTTTATTGTCAATTAATCAACATATTTTTCCCAATAATCATTTATCTCACACAATTGTGAGAAATGACCATTATATTTCCCAGAGCCAATCATGGCATATGTACATATTCCTTGCATTATCGGACAGTTATGCTTATAGTGTAATCTGTTCTCAGTCCACCAGCGGTTTCAAATACAAGCATTAGTTTATGAATGGCTCTTGAAGTTTCAGTCTTTGCTGTCAACCGGTGGAAGTGACGTTAGACTACAACTGTTTCCATAGCAACGCGTGATAGCCCCATAGGATAGCCCCTGATCGCCTGAGTTGTTGTGTGTAAAAGCTCACTTTGATAAAAGACTCAAACACGTCTCTCGTTAGCTGCTCACTGCACATTTAACACTCAAAATACAGAAATATGGGCGTTAGCATTTGGCTTAAAAAAACACCGTGTGGTGCCGATTCACATAACTAACGTAGCTACGTTACTGTAACAACCAACTGCAGCAGTGACAACGGCTGCATTTATTAGCGTTAGATAAGAATCTCATGATGACGAGATCCGTATGATGGTCCTTAAAAGATAAGGACCTCGTGATTATGAGATGCTAACTAGGCTAATAATTATGGGATAGCACACGTCACAATTAAGAGATGTAGCTATCTGTCTTTTGTAAATTCACGATCGATCTATTTGCTAGTAATTTCATTAATTGGTCCAATTTTACCATAAAATGACTTTTCATGACGGGAAATGAATCGTCTCCCTCTGAAGGCAAACCAGTCGGTACATAATATAAAAAAACAGGTGTAGCAACGACAACAACACCTTAAGGTTTTATGATGGGGTGTATCGATGCAAAAATAAACAATAGAGCCGGAGAACGTCAAACAGCTCCAACCAAAGCAATCCAGACACTGATTATTTATGAATACATACTTCAGACAGACAGTACTACCTTATTGACAGTGCTCTCACTAGAATGTGGCCTGCCCGCTGCCACTATACCCTTTATTCCGTTAAAACATGGCGCTTGTCAGTGTCAAACTATTGAAAGCGTTGGTTTCATTACAGACAGAAATGTAATTCGCGTGAGGTAAAAACAATGGCATTTTATCTACCAAACAACATTAAAATGGTGCTATCACTTTAAATAAAGGACTAGCCTTACCTTAAGTGACGACTGTTGGATGCCTTTTCTCGTGTTATTTAGCTTCAGTGTGGCGCGGGTCGTCTTTGCTACTGGAGTGTTGATGTAGTTTAAACGTTTGAAAATGGATGATTCCATATGACGTAACGCGGCACAGGGGATCTGGGCATGGATGTATTCTAAGAACGGATGTGGGTCGCATAGAAACAGAAGATGGGGCGGGGTTTCACTTGACATTTGCCAGCATCCTCAACCCTGTGATGTTGTCGACTTCATACAGAAAATCACCACAGCACACATAAATAATAGTATGGAGCTACAGGTGTAGGGCAACAATTAGCGAATGCATACACACTTAAACTGTAATACATTAAAAACGTTCTGTGATAAATAATTCTGTAAACCCATAACCACCAGTTTGTATCAAATAAAAATCAGACCAAAGAAGCCAAATATGTTGTGGTTATAGTGGTTTTGTTACAGTAATAATGCTACATTTTCATATGAATATTATTGTTTTACTACTATCACCAACACAGGACAATAGTTATATTCTCACAGAGAAACAAAACTAAATTATCTGGATTTTTACTTCTATCAGTTCATCAGATGTAATTAGTAAATCAGAGGTCTTACACTTTAAGAGCACTTAAGCATTCACAAGCTACCGCAGAGAGAGGCAAAACATTGGATAGAAGGGTAGCGGGAGGCAAGTATATAAAAACGTATCCCAAAACATACAACACACTGTACAAAGCATAGGCAGCACATATGGAGATTTTCTTGTAATGTTTTTTTACAAACATCATCCAACATACATAAATATTAGAAAAAGTGCTTCTTTGTATTGATTCCAATGTAAGTAATATATGAAGTGTTAGGACAACAACATGCATAGATACTTAGGGAGAGTGTTTTATCCGAATAAATTAGTGTACAGTATACCACCAGAAATCATAATCAGCCTTAAATAAGGTTCTCATTAGATTTTCTGTACTTCAATGAACCATATGCTGATTACATAAAGGTTCAGTGACATTTAGTACAAAATTGTGAAAATATGATCCATTACAAATATGCAGTTATGCTCACAATGTAAAACCTCTGTCTAAAGCACAGATATGATTATAAAATTTACTATATTCTTCTTATTCAATATCATATTTACTGTTTGAATCAGACAGTCCTCCAACATCAGCACCCCTTGACTTACTATATCACACTTAAAGCACATATCCATTATTACAGAGCTGTTCATTTACACAGATCATCACCATGACAGATCATGTACTCGCCCCAGGCTGCAAACTAATCCTCTCAGGCACTGACACTGGACAGTTGGCTTGAATAAATAACAACTGAGTCTACAGCTACAGTATGCTCGTAGCTCTGTGGGACTGTTAATGTCTTTAACTCATTCTTTGTTGTACGCCTCATTTCTATATTTCTCCATCACTTTAAATGCTAATAAAGGCCACAGCACAGCAGCATTAGCATGTTGCTGTTCAGTAGCATCAGTGTCGTACTGATGATCACAGCTAAAAGCCCTTGCAAGCCCATCTCCAGTCCCTGCACCCCACCAGTGGTGCTGGGCTCAGTCCTTTTCTTCAAGTACTTTTCAGAGTAGACCATGTACAGCTCAACACATCTCCTGGCCTTCATCTGCTCAATTAGTGCAGGGTAGCCGATCTCCACAATGCTAACTGTATCATCATTATCATCATCAGTAGCAGCTTTTTTGAGAACCTTTGAAGCTGGAGGCACTGGATTGGCTTCAGACTTATTTAGAGGAAGTGGAGTTGAAGATGCGGTCGTTGAGTTTTCTGCTGCAGTGCTGTTGCTCTCTGTTGTGTTGTTGCTAATGCCAGAGTCCTGGGCAGCAGTGGTTGTGGTAGTTGCAGAAGTAGTTGTAATCGTAATTGTGGTGGTAACAGCTGGTTTGTTGTTTGGCTTTTGATTCTCCGCAGGCAGAATGTCGGTTCTCTTCATGCAGGAGTCCATGTAGCTGTCATAGGTTTCAGGGGGTTTGCTGTAGCTGTAGTCTCTGCTGTAGTCATCGCTATCAGTAGACTTGGTACCATATTTCCTGTACATGTAGTGATTGTAGTAATACTCCTCTTGGGGGCTGTGGAAGTGGAAGGGAGGACGGGGGAACCTCCCTAGCCCGTAGCCCAGGGCCATCCCTGCCATAGCCCCTCCAGCTGCTGCCATCACCGCACTCCGTCCAAACCCTCTGGATTTATCAGAGGGATACATGCCCATCGACTGAACTGAGTGGGAAAAGGGAGAGCCGCTCCCAGTGCCATGGCCCCCATATCCAAAGCTGCCCCCATAGCGAGGGCTCAGGACTCTGTTGTTTGGGTTGTAGTTCATGTATCCACCTCCATAACCACCATAACTGCCATGACCACCATAACCGCCATAACCTCCTCCATAGCCCTGTGCTGGGTAACCTCCAGCATAGCCTCCAGCTGGGTATCCTGGCTGCTGGGGATAACCTCCTCGGTTAGGGTAACCCCCTGGTTGCTGGGGGTAACCTCCTTGGTTAGGATAACCCACTGGTCGGCCTGGTTGCTGGGGGTAACCTCCTTGGTTAGGGTAACCCCCTGGTTGCTGGGGGTAACCTCCTTGGTTAGGATAACCCCCTGGTTGCTGGGGGTAACCGCCTTGGTTAGGGTAACCCCCTGGTCGGCCTGGTTGCTGGGGGTAACCTCCTTGGTTAGGATAACCCCCTGGTTGCTGGGGGTAACCGCCTTGGTTAGGATAACCCCCTGGTTGTTGGGGGTAACCTCCTTGGTTAGGATAACCCCCTGGTCGGCCTGGTTGCTGGGGGTAACCTCCTTGTTCAGGTTTTTTAGGCTGTTTGAGGATTCCACCCTTAGACTTAGTGTCCAGATTACTGGTTTTGGAGGTCTTCTTAAAGAGACTAAACCCTCCTTTTTTCTTGGCCAAGGAAAAATGTATATGAAGCAAAAGAAGGGAGAGACACAACAGAGCTATTCCAGTCAGCTTCATCTTTGAACTGCAGGAAAAGAAAATAGGGAAAGAAACCATTTTACAAGGAATAAAAAATAAATAAATTTGTATTATTTTACCAATAAAACGTCCTTCTAGAACTGCTGAACACAGCAAACATGTAATCCAAATGAAATTAGAATACAACACATGTCAACTTTGATGTAGCCTACAAGAGAAGACAGTTCACTGGTTTTTGATCAAAAGTTTTTGCAAGTTCTATTTGGAGAGGATATATTTACCTAAATCATGTTCACTACATTACATTTTATTATGTTCACAAAGCCTACATAAACAGCCTTGATATGTTTTTGCACACAAAGCCTTGTCCACCTGTTTTACCCTATTAGCTCAACATGAAGCTGTGGGTCCAACATAGCTGCCAGGCTTAAAATAGCACATACCCTTCAGACTGTTAGCTTCCTGCAGGCGGCCAAATGTTACTATTTACACGCTAGTTTGTAATTATATGTATGTATAGTCTATTTGTTTTCAGCGCCCATGACCATCAAAGGAAATACAATTAGGCCTACACGGTACTATATGAACTGGATAGGCTACATCTGATAGTAAATCGTCTAATTTCACAGGCAATTCTTGCCTTACTTTGTTCTCTGGTGACAAACCATACAATATTCGTTTCAAGAAAGACACATTCATAAAACCATGATGGATCGGTGACGCATTGTGAAAATGTACAGAAACACCTGCTAGCCTATATGGAAAAGAAGATTCCTAAACACATGGATACAAAATACTGACCTTGTAATCTCAGTGTCCACAACACCGCCGTTTCTTTCTTTAGATCCTGCTTCCCAAACTTTCTATCACCCCCTCCTCCCCTCCTTCCATTCTGAACCCGCCCACCACCCCCTAACAACTATAACCAGACATAGTTATAGAGAATCTTTAAGAATCTATTCGTCTAAATAGTTGGTAACTTGTAAAGTAACTTAAACTACTGATTTGATGAAAGGTAAAATGCTTACAGCGAGTGTAGCCTAACGTTAAAGTTCATATGTACTGAGTTCATTTTTACTTCATAGTTTGTTGGTGCTATAGTTTCAAAATGAGGTGTTATTTTGATGCCCAAATATGAGCTTAAAAGTAAATAAATATTGGTTTACATATTGTCTTTTATTTCCGTTATATCTGGGGATACTACCAAGTCCGATTAGATCTAGGCTAACAGTGCTGGAATAGATGTGTTTATTTTAAGAATAAAATTACGTCCTCAGCAAAAAGAGCTAATCTATGATCTCTGTTGCCAATTGTAATCCCCTGTATTTGCCTACTAGATCTTTGCTAGTGGTTCAATAGCTAGTATGAACAGAAGTGGTGATAGAGGTGAACCTTGGGGGCAACCTCTTGTAATATTGAAGGGCTCAGACACCACTTCATTTGTCAGTCGCCTACCTCAGCTAGGGTTGGGATGTAATAGTTTGATCCAGTTAAGGAAAGTATTTATATATTGGAGTTTTGGAGGTAAAAATAGCTACGGAGATTGACAGTTGTATTGACTGAGAGTTTTCATATTCCATAGGACATGAACGCAGCGCGGGTGATGGTGGGAATTGAAAGGTAATATCACTCAAACATATTTTCTCACAATTACATCCAGGGGCATCAGTTTGGTTAAATTTAATATGGACAGGTTTTGAGATTTCCATCTTTAAAATCTTTGCTTACAACTTCCACCCTAAATGGTGAAGATGTGTTTATTTTATTACAATAGCAAAAAATAACTGTTAATGAGGTAGTGTACGTGTCAATTAATGAATTTGATAAATGTCTGTTGTCCCTGGCCACATGTGAAAAAAGACACTCTAAAATAAGATTAGACAACAAAATGATAATGTCAAAAACTTACACCATAATAGAAAGTTGTACAATTTCTTATGATACCTTATACTTCTACTTAACTTTTGGAGGCAAATATTGTACCTTTTACCCCACTACATGTATTTAGCAGCTTTAGTTGCAAGTTACTTTGCAGATTTAAATTAATTAAAAATACATCAACGAATAAATGATGATGTATTATTATTAAAATACCCAGCATGAAGTAATCACAAAAGCCCCACCATTACAAGTTTATATATATGCTAATACTTTTGTACTTGTAACAGAATATTTTTACACACACTAGGCAAGTGTTGTGGGTGTGTGTGTGTGTGTGTGTTTAGGTTAAACCTGATGAATATATATATTTACACTTGGCCTTCTACGTTGGTTTAGGCATGGGTTCTTGTATACAGATAGGGCCACCTGCTGGCCATGAAAAGATACATTTTTTTTAAGATAATTTTTGGGGCTTTTCTCTTTATTACATAGAGACAGTGGATAGGCATGAAAGGGGGAGAGAGATGGGGGATGACACGCAGCAAAGGGCAGCATATCGGATTTGAACCCGCACCGCTGCACGCTCTTACTGGGTGAGTTAGAGGCCGCCCCGAAAAGACATTCATTTGAAATTCTTGACATGAGTTTTTCTGTCAACTCAGGAAACGTGTATAAAGAGTGCTTAACAAAGTCATTAAGCCAGTGTAGCAAGTATTGAACTATAAGTTGCGTTTACAGAGGTTACATTGATTATCTAAATAAATTGGATTTCACTCCCATGTCACTGGTATTGTCAACAAATAGAAATAGGACACAACTGTAAAGGGTTTAATGATTTTAATTGTGTGAATTATCCCCCCCCCCCATCACCCAGACACTCATATGCCCTGATAAAGTGATGCATACATTTTATTCGGGGGAAGAAGTAATTGGACAGTAGTGCATTTTTTAACTGAAAGAAACAATCCTTAAAGACAGAGGACGCATCATCATGGCATTGATGTAACAGACCATCTGAGATAGCAATAGTAAGTTGTAGTTTCCAGACAGGCATCATGTTGTTAACACACACTATGATGCTGATGAAAAGAGAAAGAAGTGACACAAGGAAGGTAATTTAGGACAAGAAGGAATATCTGTGGGCAAAAGAATGCATCCTGTCAAATAACTGGGACATACATTTACATTTTTTGTTTAAATGCCATAAATGTTGCATAAATCATTTCACATCTACTCAAAATGTGTTGGAATTTCTTTCAAATATGGAGCACAAACCAGAGATGAAAAATCTTTTTTTAAAGGTTTTGATCCCCTTTGCACCACGAGTGCAGAGGTGATTGAAAAGGTGATTGCTTTTTCATCAGTATCAACACAGGTGATACATTTGGATTTATATTTGGATCAAATGGGGAAGGGAAAAGGAGGAGACATTCCACTAAAGAGAAAAGGTGCAACTGGGGGCTTTAAACACACTGAGGTGATGATCAATCAAAAACTGACAATGGTACAATATAGAAAATCTGTACTCTGATGAAAAATGCAAACACAAACACAATCGCCCTTTTACCTTAGGCACAAATGTAAAACCAATAATATAAATCTTCATTAGCATCATCAATCATTCATTATCTTTTTTGTTTAAAAAATATCCTTTTATTTATGGCATCCACTTCTGGGATGTGCCTGTGGATTAATAGCAATAAAGTAAAATGTATGGAGACAAAAAGTTACTCCAACAATGTCAAATGTATAAAGAGGGATGGAAAATAAGCACTGTCAAACACACAACACTGTATTACACAGTACACATTTATGTGGTAAACCTTCCAATTACAGCTTTTAGGGTAATATAATGCAGTAAGATAGTTATTCATAATGCTCTTAACTCTTTTAGGGCCACAATACCAAAAAAATAACATTAATCTCATTTGTGGCTACACTTCTTCCCCATATCAATAATATATTTTAATGGATAACATCAATTTTCTCATTTCAGTTTAAAGAAATATTGGTATCATACATACACTGTATTATGCAAATACAATCTGCACATTCCTTGTGTTTTTTGTTTTTACAAATTGTCTGTTCAGTGGTTTACCAGTGGCGGCAGACTGCACTTTACCACAGTCACCTCTGGGTTTAAGGAGTGACCTCTCTTATAATTTAGCAGTCTTTTGTTTGCTAATTGCAGCAGCAAGCACCAAGCAACTACACAATGTCACCCTCTTTCGAGTCAGGGCCGGTCCAAATCTGCAGCTGACGAAATAAGATCATGACAAATTGACTGAACCTTTTGCTTTTTATTCAATCGCAGGTTCAGAATGTGCCGTCTGCTTCAGCACATCAGTATGGTCCAGCTTACTGAACAAAGATGAAGGTGGGACAGCTACTGAGCCAAAACGTTCAGCAACATATGTCTGGAAAAAGGATGACTTCTCTTATATCCTGAAGAGGAGCGAAAAAGGTTTCCAAATAATACAAACTGAAACTGCCAAGAGAGAAAAACATTTTCAAGAGACTTTTTTTGCATAGCAAAATCTACAAAGCTGCTGCCGCTGCTGCTGCGATGTAAGACAGAGACCGAAATATACAGGATATTTACAAATGTACAGGAGGAGGAGAAGGAGACCATCTAGACTGTAAGGAGACACCATCAAACAGACAGTTGACCAGGCTCTGCTGTTGGGTGGTTTGGGCGCGCATCCAGGACATTAGGTCAAAGTAATCACACCATCAATGGTCTGCCAGTCCAGTGAAATGTCAGTCTGGTTTGTCCAGCTCGAATGGAGAGTGACAGAGAATGGAGTGCACCAATGTGACAGCAGAGGGTTTAAAGCTGCTGAGACGAAGTAGAAGAGGCAACAGAACTTTTCAGGGTGTTAACAGAGAGACGGACAAGTAGGGAACAGGACTCCTAGATGAGTCGTCTCATCAACATGTCAGACACGATGCTGAATGGAGCCAGTGCATACACCCCCGTCATCCATCTCACCCCCCAAAGACACAGAGCTGAGTCCATCCTCCCTTCAGTCCAGAGGCTCCTGCTCCACTTTACACACCGTTGGCACTCATCTTGCTCTTCTGGGACACCTCTGTTGCTGCTTTAGCCTGCGGAAGAGGTCACTGAGGTTAGTATAACTTCCATTATCCAGTTTTTCCACATTGAAAACATAAAAAAAAAAATGTAATGGCATTTTTAGGCCTTTATTGACAGGACAGCTGAAAACATGAAAGGGGAGAGAGAGGGGGAATGACATGCAGCAAAGGGCCGCAGGTCAGAGTCAAACACGGGCCCGCTGCGTCAAGGAGTAAACCTCTATATATGGGCGCCCGCTCTACCAACTGAGCTATCCGGGCGCCCCTATTAATGTTTTCCATTCAATTTCTATCCTTTTTTTTTTTTTTTTTTAAATGTTTACAGCACTTTGCCTTTAGTTGATAGCTCACAGCCATTAAGTGACTTAAATCATGGGATAGAGAGTAAGAAATGGAAGTAGGACGCGACAAAAGTAACCAGCCAGACATGAACTTGCAACCAGGGTCGTCACGGTTACATGGCATGTGTCTCAGACTGCTGAGATACCAGGATTCTCCATGCTTGCAGTACTGATAAGTAGTGCTAGGCAATATATCGATATTGTATCGATATCGTGATATGAAAATAGATATCTTCCTAGATTTTGGATATCGTAATATTACGTATTATATTAAGTGTTGTCTTTTACTGGTTTTAAGGCTGCATTACAGTAAAGTGATGTCATTTTCTGAACTTACCAGACTGTTTTAGCTGTTCTATTATTTGTCTCTACCCACTTAATCGTTATATCCACATCACTGATGATTATTTATCCAAAATCTTATTGTGTAAATATTTTGTGAAAGCACCCATTTTAAACCCTTCGTTTCAATATCGACATCGAGGTATTTGGTCATTAATATCATGATATTGGATTTTCTCCATATCGCCCAGCTCTACTGATAAGTGCAATACAGTTACCTACAGTATAATGACATATTTTAAGTGCAGCCTCGATAAGTTAATAAGTTAAATAATATTTCAATACTATAAGTCTGTGCTACACTGACAGACCTCAGTGCCTGTATGACTGAGCTCTCTAAATGAAACATCAATATGTTTTCAACTTTCCCTCATAAGAAAAAGTAAACCGCCATGTCTATCAGCAGCAGAGAATAGAATTTACTCGACAGAAATTTTAAATGAAATTGTTTCAGTATTCTTAAAATGTTTTTTATTTTTTATTATTTATTTGACCCAAATAAGGCTTAAGAAAATGCATATCCCATGGCCATGAACTGGACCGCTTAAAAATTTGGCCTATGATACACGTTTGTTTAGAAATGTGTGAATGAGTGTATTATATAATTCAGTGTTAACATTTAAACAGCAGCTATATGAACAGACTTCCCCAGTAGTCTTAAAACAAAGACAGAAAAGCCAAATGTCAAGAGAACAAACGAGTGCGAAGTGTATTAAAAGATGAAGTGTCTCTTTAAATGACTGGATGGTTTAAAAGAAAATCACTTTGAAGCATGCGTGACAGGTCTATTCATCAGCTATTTTTAAACCTCACACAGATTAACTTGAGATGTACGGTTCCAATTTAGCCAGTAGCTTTCTGTATCTGTGTTGGTTACTCAGTCAGTTATTATTACCTCTTTATAACTAAACAGATTCCCAACCAGTCTCTATACTTTCTCCACTGTAATGAAATACTTTCAGTCTAGCAGAATAGCTGGTTTTCCAGAATAGCAGCCGTGTCCTACTGTGAGAGATTAGCATGTCATGCGAGAACTAACTGGATTATAAAACCTTGTGTTGCATCAAATCTCATACTGGTTTCTGTGGATTCTACAGGTCCAAGCAACAATGGGAGCTCACCTGAAGGACTTCAGCAGGAGTCAGAGGTTTGTCCGACACTATAGGAGCCTTGTCTCTTATCTCTTCCACCTACAACAAAAAGATAAAAAGACAAATATAAGATGGAAGGTCCTGCAGGATTTAATGGTTCTTCTGTAAAACCGATACTCTACACACGTTTGTGTGTTACAATCAGTCATACATTTATAAAAAAAACTGCAGTTGCTGTCCTGGGAAAACCATAGATCTCCAAAAGGTCCATCTTCAGATATGTGACAAGGCATTTTTTAGACAATCCCACGGGTATGTATGTATTCTCACTTTACTCCCAACATGAAAGCACATAAGTGCATATCCCTAAATGTTGAACTATTCCTTTAAGACGCTAGGTTAATTTCTTAATCCATAAAGGAATATCAGAAAGCTAATTCTTCAAATGTAAGAGATACACTGACTATTTTCTTTGTAATTGTGGTAAATATCCAAAGATGAACACTGTCTCATTCTGTGTAATAGCAAACTGCAAACAAGTGTTTTGGCAACTGGACAAATACAGTGACGTTTTTCAGGTTTTATGTACTTTTATAATACTATATGTAGCTTGTAAGTATTTGAAAATATCCCAGGACTCGACTGTGATGAGAAAAACAGTTGTGCAGGCCCTCAATTACATCTAGTGTTATGTTAGAAATCTATTCTTAGCAGCAGCGATGACCTTATATAATGCACTGACCGGTCTATCTTTGATGATGAGAGCAGGGTCCGCCAACATGTCAGTGCTGACTAAGGTCGTGTTTGTTCCTGTATTCTCCACTGGAGGCGGAGTAGCTTTCTGCAAAAAAAACAACAAACATCTGATTAGAAAACCACATCCCACAAAAGACTACTTGCTCTGGTTTATTGTTTAATGGCTGTAGTTAAGTCCGAGACGTCTTGAGTCTAGCAGTTAAACATTTCCATATTCATAGATTCTGGATGTTTAAATGAGGAAGAATGAATAGGTATTATTTTAAGAGTTTTATACTAGTCACATAAACTTTTTTTGTGGAAAAACGGACAAATAGTTATGAAACAGTTTCCATAAGGAGAGCAAACACTGAACAGTACCACACATCAGTGACCTGCATACCAGCAGTTTAACAGCTGGAATGTTAAGACGGGTACAACTTTCTATAATCTGTACATTCAAGTGAATATGCAGTAAGATTTTAAGTAGATTGTAAATGTGAAACCTCTAGTTTGGGAACAGGCGGGATGACTGGAGCTTTTGGTTTGAGGTCAGTCAGGTACATGGCTCTGGAGAGCAGCAGCAGCGATGGAGGAACATTCTCCTTCAGGTGCAGGTCCAGCCACTAGCGGAGAAGAACATTTATTATATGGGGAACAATGACAAGACTGACATATATCTGATAGATGGTTAAGAAATGAAAATCTACTTGTAACTTGTTTTTAATTGCAATCTGAAATTTGTGTGAACTCTTAACTCCTTTCGGGGAATGTTAATCTGGGGAATCAACCAGTATTTAGTGTCTAGCCACTAACCGAAGCTACAAACTTAACATTCAGTTGCTCACCTGCTGCATCTGCTGATGTAGCTGGTCGGTGGTGAGACCCAGAGACCTCATCCCACGACTGCGACACGCTGCCTGTAATTCTGACACGCTCATAGCTGCCACACCCTCTGCTGCAATCATCTGTGAAGAAACAGAGAGGGAAGTCAAAAACGGTTGCACAAGTTTGAGAAAAGATGACAGCTACACATGAAGAGAGGGAATATCTCCATATCTGAACCATTCCAGTGTTTTTTCACCAACACACTTTCATTGTGGATAAATAAATGCTTAGGATTCTTGGGGAAATAGTTAACAGCACTAAATATAAAAGTACAAAACTACTGGTATGGCACTTGCCAGTAGGGCTGCGCAATATATCGATTTTATATCGATATCGTGATATGTGACTAGATACCGTGTTAGATTTTGGATATTATAATATCGTCATTATGTTAAGTGTTGTCTTTTCCTGGTTTTACGAGCTGCATTACAGTAAAGTGATGTCATTTTCTGAACTTACCAGACTGTTCTAGCTGTTCTGTTATTTGCCTTTACCCACCTAGTCATTATATCCATATTACTGATGATTATTTATCCCAAACCTCAATGTGTAAATATTTTGGGAAAGCAATAATTGTCAACCTTACAATATCGATATAGAATATTTGGTCAAAAATATCGTGATATTTGATTTTCTCCATATCGCCCAGCCCTACTTGCCAGTTTCATTACCTTTGTCCATTTTTTCCTCTTATGACTATAAAATCATGCAAACAGTACTTGGACCACAAATCTACCACATCCCGGACCTCTATAGCGCGTTTCCATCAAACGCTACCTTTAGAACCGTAGGTAACCCATACATATCTAGACACTACATGTATTTTGCGCTTCCACGTGCTGGAAACGAGGATTGTCTCACCTCATCGTCTGACTTGATGGTTCTGAGTTGCATCATCAGCTGAAAACGCAGCAAGTTGTTAGTGCCGATGGGCTGCAGCTCCAACAGTTTACACAGAGCCACCAGCTGGGGGCGCTCCAGGTGCTCCAGCGTCAGCTCGTCCTCAAACAGCTTCGAAAACCGGACAATGTCCTTGGTGGTGGGCTGCTCGCCTGTGCCCCGAACCTGATGAGGACACACAGAGTCACTAATGCAAAGCACCTCAAACCAGGCTGAGCAAATGTTGTCCAGAACAACTGTACCAGCAGTTTTATAAGATAATATATCAACTTTAATTGAATATAGGACTGCACTCATTGAATGCATTAATCAAATCACTTTTTAAACACTTAGTTGGCAACAGTCTAACCTTAATACCAGTACAGAAGAAACAGTTCAGCATTAAAACATTGGACTTAAAAATTTGAATCAAGGACACTTAACTTGAGCTGTATAAAATGTGTGCATTGGCTGGCATGATACACTAGGTGTTAAGTGTTATCTTTGCTGTGATTTTACCTTCTGAACATATGTGGAGAAGCGCTGTGTCTCATCTTCTGTTTGAGCTTTTGCTTTATTCCTTCGAGCCATCTCAGCGATTGTCTCTTGGAGAAACTTGGCCAGCTCCAACTTCGCTGCCAGACCTTTCTTCTGCTTCTCCTCCTGCATCAAGAAGAGCAAGGGGACAAAGGTTAGTTTAAAATATATATATATATACTTCAAATAAAGCTGCCGTTTGAGGCATTCAAATACAGTCATTACTGAGTGGTTTCTCCACTTCAGAATACTGTGTTGATTAATGAAAGTGATATTTTCTTTAATAATAGAAATAGGAAAATATAAAAACTATAAGTGCTGATGCCAAAAAACAGATTTTTACAATTCAAAAAAGGTATTTTATGTTCCTGTTTGAAGTATTATGAATGAATTAAATTCTATTTTAAAATCCTAAATTAAATGCTAGTTCACAGATAATAACATGGACAGTCACAATATAATCTTGAAGTATTACAAAAATAATAATATTGTACTTACACCAACATATTGCAGTCATAGATTCAACTATATCATAAATTATGAATTTATTCAGTCACATTTTCAGAGGCTGGACATGTCTGTGCTGTCCAGGAGCACGAGAGCATTTCTATGAATCGCTCAACCGTGCTCCAGAACAACCAGGGAACATCAGAGTAGACAGGTCGACTGGAGCAAATACAGAAACCTGCTGCTTTTCTTTTAACTAAAGAAAGAAGTTAACTAAAGGAATGTCCTATCACTATAAGTACAGGAACAATAGACATATTAATGAGGACTTTTTTTTTCACTAAGCATTTTGAAGGTTTGGAGAGCATGTGTATTTCATGCTGAAGTAAATAAAGATGTCATTTAGCTGTGTGTGTGTGTGTGTGTGTACATGCCTTTTTGGTTTCTGTCTCAAAGGTAGAGGGCAACATCTCTGGGAAGAGTTTTAGGAAGACAGGAAGAAGGAACTCCATGAAAGGAACGATGATAAACACTGTGAAGGGCACCAGACGAAACAGGTCAGCGCAGGTCCTCATCAGCTGTAAACACAAAGAAAAACAATGTTAATGTGAGAAAATACGCATGGTAACATGAGCCAGTATTCATGCTGTAGCACAGTTGTATTTGGAGGTGTGTTTGCATGCAAGATCCATTACACGTGTACTGAGGCTCTGCCATTCCTCTTCTAAAATAGCCTAAATATAGTTTGACCATGGCATGTGCACAACTTGGTTTACTGAGGGTGAAAATATTTTACACCAATCAGTCAGCGAGACATACAGTAACAGTATGTCCTTTTTCAATGATCTACCGGTGTCCTCTCTCCATGAAGCTTATCTGAAATGTGCATAGATTTTCAGGTAAGAGCTCATAATCAAATGAAGGACACACCTCTCGGCAGAGCCAATTCCAGAGCTTATTCACAATTTTGAAAATGTTTGGGTTTTGTGAACACAACCAAGACCAGCTCAGCTGGCCACATCATGGTTGCAGAATAGTAAACAGCACAGATTAAAAAAATAGCCATCACTTTGATTAAATAATCGGCAGATATTAGCTGATCACAGATATAATCAGTTATTGTGCGTAGGTCGACCAAAAAGTAACAAGAAGTAGCAAGCAAAAGAATTTTGAAAACAGTGTCTATTATATAGTTTGTCCACCAAAGAGCATTTTTAACTGTTACGTATCCCTCTCAGTACATATCTTAGTCATAGCTTCAATTTGATAATTAACTAAATTTGAAAGCTCCCTATTAAAAAAAAAAGATTTGTTAGGTTATTCAAATAAGCCATAGTCTCACTCATTTAATGATGATAACAACCCAGAGGAAGAGTGACAGAGAAACCAGGATGATTACTTCTAGAGTATTGTAGTAAGAGTAAGATTTCAAATGAATTTGGGATACAAGTATGGGAAGATGGTCTGTTTGGTATCTATATATCTCATCCAAGAGGCTACATATTGTTTTTTCCCCAATCAATAGTACACAACCCTAAGATATCAATTTTTTAACCATGCTAGTTACTTTACAGGTACATCACTATTACACACACGTAGGTTTAATGGTTTCACTGAAGAGAAAAGACATTAGATTAAATGCAAAGCCCATTTCAGGCTCAATATATATGATGATTTAAAGAGATAGTCTGCTGATTTAAACCCAGCTCTGTGTCATGGCAGTGTGTGCAGTGTGTTTAGATGAACTGTGTTTGGCTTCCCTTTGCGGTTCATGGAGCTCCCCGCAGAGGACGATGCAAAATGCATCACAGAGTAGAGCTGGTCAATATATCAATATTATATCGATATCGTGATATGAGACTATATATCGTCTTAGATTTTGGATATCGTAATATTGTGATATGGCATAAGTGTTGTCTTTTCCTGGTTTTAAAAGCTGCATTACAGTAAAGTGATGTCATTTTCTGAACTTACCAGACTGTTGTAACTGTTCAATTATTTGCCTTTAACCACTTAAGTCATTACATCCACATTACTGATGATTATTTATCAAAAATCTCATTGTGTAAATATTTTGTGAAAGCACCAATAGTCAAAACTACAATATTGTTGCGGTATCGATATTGAGGTATTTGGTCAAAAATATCGTGATATTTGATTTTCTCCATATCGCCCAGCCCTATCACAGAGGTCCGCTGGGAGCTCCACAGAGGGAAGTCAAACACTGTTCACACTCACACACACACACACACACACACACACACACACACACACACACACACACACACACACACACACACACACACACACACACACACACACACACACACACACACACACACACACACACACACACACACACACACACACACACACACACAGCTGGTTTAAAAGTGTCCCTTTAAGAGCTACATGGTTTAGTAAAGTATCCTTCATTTCTGATGAGCTCTTCTGGTTATGAAAACCTTGACTTGTGTTTTAGAAACATATGTTTCACCACTGTAGAAGTATTTTTGGTGTCTTCCAAGTCTGTGTGGGCTGTGAAAACTATATGTATGCATGACACAAAAACTTACTTACAGTAAATTATTTAGAGCCCTGTGCCTGACATTGCAGGAGTTCACAATATTGTAACATTAGACAGACTGAATAAAGCTTCTCTTACCCTTCTCCTCTCCCTGCGTGTGAGCAGTTGTCCGTGCAGCAGCCTCCACACCATCCTGCCTGCAATCTTAATATCGATGCCGAGTAACCGGAAGCCATTGTAGTAATGCTTCAACTCATCCACAATCCTCTGATACAGAGCCTTTTTCACGACTGCCCTCTCCTTCACCGGAGGGACGGCAGCCGTTGTAGTGGCGGCGGGCGGTGGAGTGGGAACTGATGGAGGTGGGGACTGGGGTGCAGCGGCCACAGAGTCCTTTTTAGCTCCTGGAGAAGCATCCTGGGCAGCAGCTGGTGAAGTTTTAGTGTCCTCCTGCTTTATGTCTTGGAGCCAAACACCTGAGCTGTGTAGAGAGCGGGCGAGCAGGGCGGAGTTGTGGCCACTGCCGAGGGCGTGGTCTCGGTAACCGTGGGAGGAGCCGTAGCGGGAGTGCCTGAGTGTGAAGGATGAGACCTGGCGAGAAGGGTCTATGTGGAGATAGGCTTTGGAAGACAGAGAGGAGCAGCTGTGCCTCTTGGATAATAAGTATGATCCCCTGTTGACAGCAACAATAAATAATGGTTAGTTATAAAATAATATTGTGCAGGGAAATGTTCTTAAAAAAAGTGAAGAAAGTACTTGATAGTGCTCAAACGTGTATTTGATGAACTGATAAGTAAACTGATTAGTTTATCAACAATATTGAGGTCTAACAAACATTATTAAAGAAATATTTTAAACCTCTACAGGCTTTTAAATCCTGCATTGTTTACATCCATGTTTACTAGCTTTTAGCCTTCTTCTTCCCTGCTTTTGCTGACGCATTGCTATGTTTCTTGGAGCTTTACTACCACCTGTAGATCAGTGGAATAGTGTAAAATGCATCCTTGTGTGTATGCACAATACAAACAAAACAGGGAACCACTTATAAAAAATAGCTCCACAGGAATACCACAGGTCAAAAACTCCCAAATGTATGTAAATCTAAATTTTGTATTATATATATTTTATTTTCTAATCAGGATAGTAGAGTTTCTGTTAATTCAATTATAAAAAACATTTACTACAAAAACATAACCAGGTAGGAATGGCAGTTTAAGGCTCATCATTGGGAAGATACCTAATGTATAATTCCTGTAAATTCAATATTGTTAATGTAATGGTAGCTTTATTAATTCAGAGATGATAAAAACATCGCTAACTTTGTATACATGGTATGGTAAAGTCTGACAGTTGACAAATTGGTATTAGATAGATAGATAGATAGATAGATAGATAGATAGATCTATCTATCTTCTCATGAGTGATGACAACGCTGTCCTATCAGCTGTTAGTCTCTGATCTTGCCTCATCAGTGTAAACCACAGTAGTTGTGTGTTTACCTCGTGTGTAAAGTCATGAGAAATATTTAATAGGGTTCACTGTAGCACACAATGTAAACAGAGACAGTCTGCGCATGACTCTCCTCAAACACGACAGAGAGCACCCATGAGGCTGTAATTACTGTCATTGAACTTTGTGAAGAAAACTTTTTATGAAGAGAGTTCTGCATACGTTAACATTAGTGGGACACAGACTGCTTTGCATTGCTGGAGTTCTTGATTTCTCGCCATGTAGCCATGTGCTACTTACAGTACTTACCTTGATCTTGTTACTGCAAGGAGTACCTGGTGACTAAAGACGGCCATTGTAGAGACAGATGATAGTATTCTGTTAAAGCACACAGAGAGACCGAGCATGTCACGTTAGGTGTCTGGTTACAATTCGCCCGTTTGGTGCAACAACAGACTGACTGAAAAAAATACAGCAAGCAGAACACGAACAACATGTGTCCAATCACAGACACCAGTCTCCTGCCATAACAAACACATGACAGGCGTTATTCTTTGCAAGGGAGCTAACTATGAATGGCATTATATGACATAGCTAACATTAGCATGAGTACAACCAGACAGCAGGTTAGCTCAATATTATGTAACAAAGTACAACACAACCCCCTACCCCCCAAAACAAACCCCGGCCCCCCCCCCCCCCCCCCCCCTTCTTCCCCAAAATATACCAATACACCAAACGAAATCAATAATATACATTTGGAAAAAAAAAAAGTAGCTAACCTTACACAGACCTTCATGGCTGCCTAGCGTTAGCTAGCTAGCCAAGTAATAGCCACTATTAACGTTATGCTAAATGGACGTAACATTTAAGCTAAAGTCAACATTTTGATAATTCCCCACTAACGTTAACATTACTGGTGTATCATCCCAAATATCTTTAAAAAACTATCAAAATATCACTACTCTAGAAACCTTTTTAGCATCATGCTAGCAAATTCATCACTAGCCAAGGAATTATTTTCCCTGCCATTAGCTGGGAAACCTCCGCTAGCCTAGCCGGTTAGCTTGCTGCTGGCTAGGCTAAAGCTGGCTGGTGAAATGGCAGTCGGCAGATGACGAGCCCACTAACCTCCAGCGTCAATGACGGAGCTATGGCTGCCGCTGCTGACTGGGCGTTGTAAGGCTTCTCGGTGAGACGTGAATAATATAATCCATTCACAACAATCGGTCGAGGTAAACGGGAGCGACGAAAGCAACGGCTGGTGTGATAATAAACCCATTAACGGTGGGTTTATACTTTTAAGTCGTCGTATTTCAGCTCCTCGTCGTCCGCTCGGCATGCGCAGCCTTCCCAGGCAGCTGCACTGAAAGGTCGTACTGTACATGCGTGGATGTTGTGTGCGTACCCGGCGAAGATCGTCTATGATTCAAACGATGAATTACTCGGAAGTTTAAATAAAAACTCCCATCAGAAATGAAAGGAAAATTGTGAACATAATTCTGTCAAGCTTAAAGCCGTAATCTCGAAGATTTTTATTTGAATAAATGTTTGTTAAGTCACTATCTATTACTGAATGACATAACACAACGATGATTGAGCCTATGGCCTACTGATGACAGTATTGCAATACATATTTATGTGCAGTATTACGAACTGGATGTCTGGCGTGACATTGCCCCGGAAAAGAAATCCTGTATGACAGGTTTTTCCACAAAAAATGGAACTATGCACACAATTCTGAAAACTTGAAGCTTATGTATCAACAACAATATTCCAGACCATCGAATGGGATTCATTCAGGTTTGTTTTTTTATACTCCAGACTGCTAAACTCTCAGCACACTTCCATTGTTTTCACTGAAATAGAAATTCTAAATCAACCAGAATGGTGTGCATATAGCTCCATTTTGTGTGTATACAAGGAGAAAAATTATAATAGGGCCTATAGGATTTTGATATGTCATGCCAGACACCCAGTTTGTAATACTTTCATCAGTGGGCCAAAGCCTCAATCCCCATTTACCCCCTTTAATGATAGACACTTAACATTCATTTATAGAAATGAAAATCTTTGAGATTACAGCTTTAAAGGTATATTTCCTAATATTTTTTATATTTCCTAATATTTTTCACACTCAAACCTATCACTACCTATTTCATTTGTAAAATAAAATCTCTGATTTATTGAATTCAATTATTTATTTTAAATTTAGGATGCTCTGAGCCTGAGGCAAAACATTTTATGAAAGTAATAAGTGATAGGTTTGAGTCTGAGAAATATTAGGAAAAATGCCTTTACGCTTGAAAGAATGATACAGTTCACAATTTTCCTTATCTTTTGACAACATTATTGAATTAGCTTAGGACAGATGTCTTGTACTAATAACTGACAACCTCTCCCCAGCTAAATTAACCCTATATAACCCCGAATGGACCACTTTTATTGGTCTTTGATTCTGACATTTAAAATCAGTTTCAGATTAAATTTGAAGCAAAAAAGGCCATGCTTCACTGCTTCAATTACTCTTCAGCAGTGGGACCAGGTACAAAGATGACCAATAGGTAGATATGTATTAAAAACACACCAGAGGTGCAGCTTTTAATCACTCTCAACCCAATTTGGTTTGCTTCCCAAATGTCCTGTTTGATTACCTATAACCCTTAGTTGCTCCCAGCACACAACAAGCATGCTCCCTTTCGAGTCTTTTTACCTCTTGCTGGTCAAACTTTTGCACTTTAAGCTAACAAGCCAGGGACCTAATTTAGTCCGCAATAAATTATACCAATCATTGGCCATTTTTCCATAAATAGGCTACACTATGTCACCTGCAGTTTACACTTTAGCCGGACATCCTGTGGTTTTGATATGCTTTTTGCTGTGAGGAAAATTTGCTGAGTATCACTCAAAATCATCAACCATGCAACCATTAAGTCCATTACCTTTTGTATGTGTTTTCATCAGGCCATATATCAAGATAAATTGGCATGTTATTGATGTGGGTAAGTGGACAAAACTTGAGCTGGGCTTTAATGTGCTGGCATTGTGGACATAAAAGGAGGATGCAACAGAAACAGCTGAAAGCCTCAGAAAAACCTAAGTGGGTCTGAAGTTAAGCTTTTTTTTTTTTACTGTTTTCCAAGGTCAACAATAATCTGCGTAATATATCAATTCTAGGTAGTATGCTACTATTACATAAATAGCCTTAGTAGAAATGCACTCTGTTAATATTGTCCAAATAGCATTGTGGTGCCCACTGTAGATTACAACGATTGTGGTACCGGTAAATGGAGGCGGAGTGAGAGGTCTTTTGTTTTTCCCTCCTTTCAGTGAGATCAGGCGAGGAGGCGTTTATAAGCCAATCAGAGACGCTGGTGCAAACGTAACTACAGTATCTGCACATCGTGTTGTGGTTAGGATGAAATAAAATGATCAAAACAAGTATTCAGTACTGTTTACATCCTTTATTTCCGTTTTTATATTTTACATTATCCTCCTCCTCAAAATGAAACACGACACTTACATTTCCTCATTCATTTCAGTGTAGGTGTGACTTATATTACAGTTGCTCCTCTAACTCCTTTTTTTTGTCCACATTCTTTTCATGCCATCAGAAGTAAACTACACATCCCGGAGTGCTCCTCATAACCCCTCCGGTGATTTTGGCGCTGAGCTGCAGGAGAGACCGACCACCAGGCCTGGAGTAAAAAAAAAGCAGGGTGTCTTTGTTAAACCAGAGAAAGAAAGAGCTAGAGATTGTTATTATGATTATTAGTATTTAGAATACTGCACACAGGAGGACGGCGAGAAATGGACATATCTATCTGTAGCATTCTACTAAATGCTCCAGTCCCTACTCTGAGGAAGAGCCAAGCTTTGGGATTGGGCAGCGACCAGATAGCGTAACAACCCCTCCTCCTCTCTGTTGAGAATTGCGTTAAAACGAAAAAGGAAAAGGCCTGCGCTTTTTCTATATTACAGGATTGTTTTGACTTTTTTTCTCCTTATATATTAAACGAGGAACCGTTGCTGGCTGGTGTATGTGTTTAGAATGGGACACGCTGAAGGTATTGATATTTTGTTTAAATATATATTTCCCTGCATCTCTCGACTCGGCATCAAAATCTCTGCTGCTCCTTTGCTCTCCTCTTTAGCGTGTTTGCCATAGCTGCTGCATGTCGTTTTCCCCCCTCTCTCTGTCTCCGCTCGGACCGTTTTTTGGGGTCTTAGCTAGCTTATTTTCAGACACATATCTCCCCAAGCCGCCAGTGATGGAGGTATAATCACGCCAGACAATTTGATTTAAAGGGGCAAAGGCAGCCATGTTGGCAATGGAACGTTAGCCTAGCCAACATTAGCTTCCCCTTTCTTCTTCTTCCATGTGTAATAACGGATAAAGGATAACCGTGAACGGTTAGTCGTGTGTGTCTAAAGACAAACGGTCGAATTCCCCCGGTCTTGTTTGTTTTCTAACGGTTAACAGTCCATGTCTTTTTCAAGACAAACCCCTTTTGATGCCAGGTAGCTTTAGCCTAACATCGCAGAAAGCTATAAGATCATTCAGTGAAACATTTCTTGTCTGCGACGTCAGTTTTTTCACATTTAGAAGCAGGTATTAATGTTTACCACAACACATATAAACCCTAAAATAACAACACAGGTCGTTATAGGCAGCTAGTGACTGTTAGTTGACACCTTTTATGGATGTTTACATCACCGTTATCCACCTTTGCCAACGCTGGGCAAGCCTGAGTAACGTTAACGTTACTGTGTTAACAAATGAAACCACAATCACTGGGTTAGTCCATTCACTGTGCAAGCTTCAACACTTTTTACCTGATTAATTCATCATAATACATACAAAAAGTTTAAAGGATAAGAGGCTAAACCAGGAACTGGTAGCTGCTCTTTGTTTTGTTTTTGATTGCAGGAAGCCATGTGTTTGTGTTGCTGAAATAAAAACCTTAAATTACATTACACAGTTGGCTATCAAAGAGGATACTTCTCGTTCACCTGTACAAGCTGCCTGGAATTTTAGATGTGTTTTGAGAGCAGGTTTAAGATAATTAATGGCGATTTGTAGATGAGGATTTGTCCTGTTTTTGAAAGAGTTTGACCATCCACTTATTGTCCACTAACATTCAGAAATCGCTGAGTTTATCAGGGCTTTGGCTAACACTATTTTTTAATTAACAATCTCCAAAATATTTCATTACATGGGTTTATAATTTTGTCTATGAAATTGTGAAAAGGCCCATTAATATTCCTCATAGCCCAAGTAAACCTAATTAAATTGCTAGTTTTGTCTGACCAACAGTCCAAAACTCAGATATTCAGATGATGATTATTATTATTATTATTATAATTATTATTATTACAGAAGACAAAAAAAAGAAAGAAATCACATTTGAGAAGCAGGAACCAGTGAATTTTGTATGTGCCAGTTTTGCTTGAACTATTGTTCAATTAATCTACAAATTATTTCAGCTCTTGAGTTCATTAGGAGCTGAGGTTACATATGGAGTATGACATGCAGCAATGGTACCTTGCTGGAGGAAAACTAGGGATGTTGCATTTTTATACAGTTTCCCTGAGTCAAAATCGAGTTTTGAAAATGCAGATTATGTTATGCTCCTAAATACAGTTATGTTTAATGGAAAACAGTGTGTAGTTAATCAGAGCCTACCTGTGTATCATTTAATTGCATATACCTCTATCAACAGGTCCAGTCAAAGAAAAAGACAGTTAAGGATGCAGGAGCCCAACAATGGATTTCTCCTTCTCTTTCATGCAAGGGATCATGGGAAATACAATTCAGCAACCCCCTCAGCTCATTGACTCAGCCAACATCAGACAGGAAGGCACCTGTGACACCGGCAGTGATCCAGGCGAGGATGGTGGTCCCTCCTACGATGCTGCCCTGGATGCAGAGTTTTCCTACCCGCCGCCAGCCTCGGAGGACATGTCGCAGGTCACCAACGGCTACCCGCCTGGTCTGGGCATGTACGAGCCGCAGGCCAAGTTCTCCATGTACTCGCAGTTCCCCAACGGCTCGGCTAACGGCTACGGGGCCATACGGAGCTACGGAGATCACAGTCTCATGCCAGGGGAGGGGACGGTCCTGAGAGGCCCGGGTCTCCAGGAGAGACCTTTGTCTCCTGTGTCCCCCCCTCTGCCCACACATCACCCACACCTCCACCACCATCATCATCACCACCACGCGCACCTCTTCCACTCAAACCCACCTCATATACAAACCCACCCGCACCCACAGAGTCCTCTGCCGCCCCCTCTGCCCTCCCAGCACCACATGCCCCATACACCTCACATCATGACCCACACTCTCCCCCCTCCTCCCCCATTAATCCTGCCTTCCTCTAGTCCTCCCCCCTCCCTTGTGGACAGTACCCCTTCTTCTCAATCCTCCCACTCCATGTCCAACACCCCTAGTGGGGTGCTGAAAAAAACCAGCTCTCCCGAGATCAAGCTGAAGATCATAAAGACGTACCAGAATGGGAAAGAGCTGTTTGAATCTGCGCTGTGTGGGGACCTGCTGCAGGAACTGCAGGTAATGTGTGCATGTCTGAGCTAGTTACACACACACACACACACACACACACACACACACACACACACACACACACACACACACACACACACACACACACACACACACACACACAGGTCTGTATCTATCACTGAAGACATCTCAGTCGTGACGTTATTTTTACGTCTTTACATTTTCATTCCTGCAATTCACTTAAGAGGGACTTGACACTTTTTTATCAAGTTTATTGTTTAGGTGATTTTTCATGCAGAAATATTAAACATGCTTGCTCAATCTTCCCAAATGAGAGGATCAGCTGTTTACCTCTGTTTTTGTTTAATTGTAAATCGATTATTGTAATTTTTTAATCAAAACAAGCATAATGGGTTCTGGGAAATTTTGATGGGCATTTTTTACTATTTTGTAACACTTTCTGGATGAACAATTAATTAATCAACTACTTGAGAAAACAATCTGCAGATAAATAGATGATGAAAGTAATCATTATTGCTATATGATGGGCCTCTTGAGTGAGAAAGTTTCGTCATTCTTGAACTTGGACAACATTTTTTAACTCAAGGCGCACTAATTGTTTAAGCTTTTAACCACATCTCACAGTCTTGTCCAATGTAAGCATAACATCTTTGCTCTGCATGCACACTTTTATTAGGACTACAGTATTTATCTCAACATGTACATAAACCTTGCTTTTATCTTTTGCATATTTTTATCGTCTGTCTGCATATAATGAAGCATGCCTGTTAAAGTTCCTGGGGTCCAAGGTAGTGTCTTCAGATTGCTTTGTCCAAATAATAGCTCCTAAGCCAAATATATTCAGTTTACTGTAAGACCATGTAGGACATTGTCACATTTTAGAAGCTGGAACCAGCATTGTTTGGCATTTTTTCTTGAAAAAATGACTATCAAAAATGTTGCTAAATTATTTCAGCTCTACATACAAACAACAGCATACCTTGCATAAAATTACAAGGCAGTCTATATTGACCCACTGAAAAATTATTCTAAATAGAAGTATAATCTGTCCCATTAAATTCACATGGAATTGTTATACTGTGTGCATCTTGGTTTACTCTTAATCGTCCTAAGAAATGGATATCTGAGGGAGCTTTGATTTCAGCAGACAGAGACATCCATTTTTTGAAGTACCTTTTTATTTAAAAGAAAAAAAGTTAACTGATGTGTCATCACCACTGTTTTGTTTTTTCTATTTTCTACTCTTCAGAAGGAGTCTCAGAAGAACGAGGCCACTCAGATGCAGCGCAGACATGAGAGGAAGAAGGAGAAGAGGAAAAAGAGTGTGAGGCTGCAGCTGCAGGTCCAGGAACAGAACCTGGACCAGAGCCAAGCAGAGGCAGGTAACATGGAGCAGACAGAGGACATCCACATCCAGCCCCAGCCAATAGAAACACCGCCAGCTCAGACAGAGAAGCCTCAGAAGACTGTTATCAAAACTGAACCAAAGACCCCGAAGGCAAGAGCATGACTGTTAGACTATAGTAGACATACTTGTTTGGATTTTGAAAGCAGACCAGTGACTCATTCATGTTTCTGTTTAGGTTCCAAAAGTCCATCATCCATCAGTGATCCAGGAGACGGGCTTCTGTAAGGAGTTTGTGATAGGAGATCTGGTATGGTCCAAGGTGGGCACCTACCCCTGGTGGCCCTGCATGGTCTCCTCTGACCCACAGATGAAGGTCCACACTCGCATCAACACCAGAGGTATGGGCCTGTTTTCTTTCACAGACATATGCATGTGTGAAGACATAAATGCCGCAGCTTGTTTTCCTTTCTCTGTGCAGGTCACAGGGAGTATCACGTCCAGTTCTTTGGCAGTGTTGCTGAGCGAGCGTGGATCCATGAGAAGAGGATAGTCCTTTACCAGGGAAAGCAACAGTTTGATGACCTTCAAGCTGAGACTCTGCGCAAGGCCACAAATCCTGTAGAAAAAAGCAAAGTAAGTACGAATGCGTCTAAGAAATGTTGTCAGACTGATTCAGTATAGAGACTACATGAATTGAGTTTTTTTTCAGATGCTCTGTAGGCATTTCAATCATTAATCCAAAGTTAACTTTCAGTATTATATATATATATATATTATATATATATATATATATATATATATATATATATATATATATAAAAAATATATATATATATTTTTTTTTTAAACCAAGGTTTATGTTTAAATTTGACTTCATTTTTTTGAAATGTATGCAGTAAATATATAATTTTTTAAGAGTAGGAGCCTTGTTTTCTTAGTAAAGGTATATATATTTATATAACGGATATAGAAAAAGATTACAGTATTGGTAGATTGATACTGGACTGATTGGACTTCAGGGGTAACAATATATTAACTACTCTTCGTTTTATGTACTTTTATTCAGTATAGTATAATAAAGAATCCCTCAAATGCAGTTGTGAAAACAAAGAGGTGTGAGAAACACAACACTAACTTTTTAAAGTGGTTTCCGGCTTGGCAACCAGGCATCAGCTTTTGTTTGCCGAAATTGACAATAAGGTTGCCATGTTTTAAACTGCCTATATTTGGAGCAATTAATTTGTTATGTAACTATACCACACATTTTAATAATGAAACAATGAGATAATGGCTTGCAATATAATTTATAATCCCTCTCAAATAGGGGTGCAACAGATCACAAAACTCATGGTTCAGATCACGGTTTTGAGTCACGGATTGGATAAATTTTTGGATCAATGTAAAAAAAAAAAAAAGGGGGGGGGAATTATTAAATTATTATTATTAAAACAAGGAAAAAACTATAATTACTTCTTTCACTAGAACATTGCTGTTAAAAGACAAAAACAGATGAGAAAAGGGTATTTTACAATAACTTTTAATGCACCACGAGGTTTACCAGTTTTAAGTAAACGCAACATTTAACTAGCTAGCTAGCTAGTCCAGTCTGGGTTATTTTTCCGACAACAGCAGACTAGATGTGGACGAGTGCTAGTTTGTGTTTTTTAGCTCATAGCTTTAGCGGCAGACGGTTGTATGTCCCGATGTTGGAATCCTCTACAGTGAAATACAGTCACACTTTTACACTGTTTAGCTGTCAGCATTTTAACCGT
Source organism: Perca fluviatilis (assembly GCF_010015445.1). Taxonomy (NCBI): domain Eukaryota; kingdom Metazoa; phylum Chordata; class Actinopteri; order Perciformes; family Percidae; genus Perca; species Perca fluviatilis. Next base: position 26,365,114 of record NC_053117.1, read on the forward strand.
GTTGAATCCAGTTACTACTGTAGCTAGCTAGCTAATGGTAGGCTAACGTGTTAAAGTGTAACGTGTTATTAGTCTTTACTAGCGTGACATGCAGCGATGTTTCTGTTGCCTCCAACGTCTTTTTCGGAGCATCAGAGAGCAGCGCAGACATTAATGTGGCACCGTAATCCGCGTTGCTATTCCGTCCGGTAGATACCGGTCACCGGTGCCATATTGGCACCTGATTACGTTATTATTATGCGCCGTTAACATGAGCAGAAAATTGTGTTGCATGTATGTTTTCACAGCAAACGCGCATGTGTGGAAAGCGGTCGTACAACAGCTGAAATGTTGTTGCGTTTTTTCTTTTTATATATATATATTGAACAGGTGGTTGCCAAAGGGGGCAACCAGAGGCCATGAAATGGTTGCCAATTGACTCAATCTGGTTTCCAAGGGCAACCGGGCAACCTTTACTGTCAAGCCCTGCTCCCATGCATTCACTGAATATAATTTGCCAATTCGAAGTTCTCTTTTTCAAACAACCATTTCAGTCATTGTGAGTCATTTCTATTCAGTAACTCTTATCCTTTATCATTATGGTAACTTACGGTGAGCAGTGTTGTCTGATAGCAGAATACAACAATTTAATCTGTGTGAAATTCAGTTAAATGATTCTCAATGTTTGTTTGTATGTTTTTGATGATTTCTTCTCCAGCTCCTGAAGCCTATCCCTCAGCGGGAGCGTTCTCAGTGGGAGGTGGGTGTGGGCCATGCTGAGGACGCCTTTGTGATGACGCGGCAGGAGCGAATTGACAACTACACCTTCATCTATGTTGACCCAGACCCACATGAAGGCACGTCCAGCAAGAAACCCAACATCAGAGCTGAGAAACGAAACCGGCGCTCCAGTGGCTCAACCAGTAAGAAGGAAGAGGGAGGAGTGAAGTCACCAGAGAGAGAGCAGCCGCCACGAAGGCTGCTGCCACGCAGACAGTGTAGTGTTTCAAACACAGACGACAACACAAACTCCCAGGCCTCAAATGAAGAGAAGAACCAGAGGGGGGACCAGCGTAAAACCAGCTCTCCGAAACAGAGCGCAGGTCGTGATGCACGAGCACAGCCGGACTCGCCGCCACCAGTCAGGGCCTGGAAAACAGCGGCCGCCAGGAAGCTGCTGCCTCTCTCCATCACCATGAAGAGGCTAAATGTGGAGATCACAAAGTGTGACTGGCCTCTCTTGCAGAAAAAAGCAGCTGCTTCTCCAAAAAAAGACCAAGAAGAAGAGAAGGAGGAGAGAGTGGAGAGAGAGGCCCGGCAGCCCGACCTGGGATACTGTTCACCTGAGGTTGGTGTAACTCATGCAGACTGAAAAATGTAAATCCTGAGGTGTCCTCTAAGGATGCTGACATTTTGATGCTTTCAACAGGACAGCAGAGCTAAACCTGAGCCCAGTCCAGAGGAGGAGGATGACGGGGACGAAGGGGAGGAAGAGGGGGAGGAGAGGAGAGGCTCCCCCGCCAGTCGCCGGAGTGAGGAGGGAGGAATGCAGCAGACCTCCTCTCCTGGATCACACCACAGTAGTCCACACGGTTTGTAAAACACGGACATGCAGATTGTATTATTTCGATGAATATTTGACTTGTTTGTAAAGTCAGTAAGAGATGCAGCTCAGTAGTTTTTGGGGGTTTTCAGGTTCTCAGGAGAGGAAGCTGCAGCGGCGGTCAGTCAGGAGCAGGTCTGAGTCAGAGAGAGGCAACGATCCCGTCCCTAAGAAGAAAACCAAAAAGGAACAGGTATCAGTCCTCCACAGATAACCATGGCTATGGTTTTTCTTGGCTCAAACCCGATTCTGTGAGCCATTTCTGCAAAGCTAAAAAACATTGATAGGAACACTGATGGGATGTAACCTTAATTTAGGAAACCCTTTAAAGAAATTGGACGTGCATAGATGCAAAATTAACAATATTCACTAGTTTAAACCATTAAATATTAGGGCGCCGCCTGACACATTCCTGCTGTAGGGAAAATAGACTGGGTTGAACCCTGTATATGACTGGACCGCGAATGATGTATGTGCTAAATTGTGGCCAAGTTGTTACATAATCAGTTGTGTCTATAATATAAATCCCTGGATATGTTCATCTGCAATGTTCTGTAGTTGTCTCAGTAGAATTTGTTCTTTAAAGTGTACTGAAGTACGGTATCATTACACGGTTGAGCTTGTTTTCTGGTTTGAGACTGAGACGACAAATACTGATACACTATCTTGTAAAACAATTTGATTCTGCTGGCAAAATTTACACAAAGGTAGATGTTCTGTTTTTAAAGCATTTCAAAAATAATTGTAATTTTAAATAATCACAGGACACTTTTATAGGACATCTACGGTATATATCATATATCGGTCTTTTTTTATAATTTATTTTGATTAATTACTTTCTAATTTAAATTATTTGCTTTTATTAGTACTTGTGGCAGTAATGTTCTCAGATGTATTGTAATGAACAGATGTTGTTGAAGTCTGTTAGAACTTTTGTATTGATCTCTCACACACACACACACACACACACAGACACCCACACACACACACACACACACACACACACGCGCGCGCACATACCAGTGTGGTTGTTGCGGCTGGTAAACAACTTTATTTCCTTACATTTTACCGGTGTAAACAGATACACACTGGCTGTATACTAACGTGCTATCGCCTGAATCAACATTGGAAACACAATAATCTAAACTGTCATGTTTAACCTCCTCACAGGCTGAGATGGCTCCTGAGACCACACTGAGGACCGGTTCACAGAAAGGTAGGGGATCCTTCTTTCATGCCTCCTTTAATCCTTTAATATCCTGCACTTTGCACATTTATCTATTTATCGGTCTTTGCTACTTCCAACTGTGCAATATGTCATCTCTATTCATCCGCACCTTACTCATCTGTATATCTGTGTTTATATACTGTCTTTTTATATAAGGTTGTTTATTGTGTAAATACGGTTGTTTTATTATTATTATTATTATTATTATTATTATTATTATTATTATTATAACTAATTCTATTTTTCCATTTCCTATACTTTATGTATATTTTCTCTGTCTACTTAATGTGTATTTGTGTTCTTCTGATGTGTGTACATTTTTTTTCTTTTGAGCTGCTGTAGCACAGGAATCTCCCCAGTGTGGGATTAATAAAGTCTATCTTAAACCTCTGTGGTGGGACTTCCTTATACTTCTAAAAAAGTGAAATCCATCTTTTGTTTTTTATTGCCCCCCCATGTGAAAATCTAGGAGCCAGCGAGATCTCAGACGCCTGCAAGCCCCTGAAGAAGCGAAGCAGAGCGTCAACAGATGTGGAGATGGCTTCTTCTCAGTACAGAGACACCTCTGACTCTGACTCTAGAGGCCTAAACGACCCACAGGTAGGCTTAGAAAACATGTACAGAAATACCTACACACACGCAAAGAGGAAAAATACTGGCTTTCTCCTGCACACAAAATATGTATAAACATACAGTACATCTAGAGTCAAAAGTCAGAGAATACCCACAGTGTTACTACTACATATTGTGCAACATTTACAAGACAAACTTTCAGTCATCATCATCTTCTCTTTTTAACATTGCATTTGCCTTTTTTATTAGCGCATTTCCAGTACTGTGTAGAGTTGTTCCTATACTGATACCAGTATTGGGACAGCTGTTAAAACATAATAAAATATACGTATTTTTTAACACACTGGTATCGGGTCAGTACTCTGTATCGGCCGATATGTAAGTTCAGGTATCTGAATCGGGGGGGAATTTTTTTTTTTTTAAGAATATTACTTTTTGATACGTTAATAATCCATTTACGAGTCTGGATATCTACACACTTTAAAAAGTAGTTGCTCACAGTTAGCTTACGTGTGCTTTATAATACTGCATTCCTTCACACATCAACACGCTTGTGCTTTTTAAAAAAGATTTTAAATCTTTTTTTTTAAATCTCACAGGGTTTATTTGGGAAGAGTCTTGATAGTCCAGCAGCAGCAGATGCAGATGCTTCAGATACTCAGTCTGTGGACTCTGGCTTATCCCGACAGGATGGCAGCACCGGCAAGAGAGACACCGTCTGCCAGGTCAGCACTGCTCACGATTCATCTCTGTTGTACTCTCTTTCTTCTAAAAGCTTACAGATATTGAGTTATATGAACTGTCTTTCTCTGTGTTTGTGTGTAGATCTGCGAGGTTTACGGAGAGGGTTTGGTGGTGTGTGAAGGTGACTGCAGCAGACAGTTTCACTTGGACTGTCTCGGTGTGACGTCCCTACCTGAAGGCAGATTCACCTGCTTGGAATGCAGAAATGGTGAGCGAATCAGAATACATCTTCATTGTATTACATGTGTTGTGTTTGACTCTGTACTATCCCAGACTCTCCCTCATTCTTCTTTCTAGGCAATCATACTTGTTTTAGCTGTAAAACGGCAGGCCGGGAGGTGACACGCTGCTCTGTGTCTGGATGTGGTTGTTACTACCACAAGGACTGTGTCCGTAAACTCCCAGGCACCACCAGCAGTTCGGACGGAGGCTTCTGCTGCCCTCAGCACAGCTGCTCTACCTGCTGCCTGGAGAGAGACCTGCAGCGAGCCAGTAAAGGTAAAACAGCCTCTGCTTTCAGCTGTTCTGATTTCCTGTTTGAGTCTGCGGTGGAAGCTGTGGGACGTTGCTAGGTGTCTGCAAAGTGTGAAGAAAGTGTATGAAAAACAAAACTTTCTGTTTCCATTACAATTCAGGCTTCTGGCTGATGTTATTGTCCAATAGCAGCAGAAAAAAAATAAATAATGAGAGGTGCAAGGGTCAAGGCTGTACTTCCCTGTTAGAATATGTGAGAGAGAAGTGCAAAAAATAATAAAATGTGCTACTTAAATCTTCTTACACTGAATATCCTGCAAAATGTTTGGTGACAGTCTTGCTACAAACATCCGGTTTCACCTGAAATTAAAAGTGCTCTATTTGCGGTGAGAGGCATCTGGAGGCTGGAGACCTTGCCATGCTCCTGAAAATGTCTTTTAGATGGTGGTGCATTATCTTTCTGGAAATGTCCCATCTGACAAAGGCGAATAGATGCGACAAAGTTTAGGTTTGTGTCCTATTCTGATCACCATAAGTACTAAACACATAGTATGTATGCCTTTTTACATATTGATAGAGGAAATTGAGAGATTCTTAAAACCCTTCAGGGACTCTAACATCCTTCAACTAGTTACGTTGCATGTTAGGTTATCTTCAGAATGTATCTAGGCAGTTTATAACCCAACCTTTTTGGCTTGTGACCCTTCATGAAAACATCTGTGTCTATTTGTGGCCTCTTGTCATGTTTTAAGATGCGAGTTCCAGAGAATTTCCCCTCTGAGCGTTCTCAGATTGTTTGATTGAAATAAATGTTTGTAGGCCCAAAAATTTAAAATTAATAAATATTTCACACAAAATTTAGTTTTTGTTTTTTTAACCCCATTAAACATCTCACAAGTCTCCAGATATATATTTTGACCTTTTGGACCCCTAGGTTGGGAACCACCGTTCCAAAGTGTTAATGTTTAGTGATGAACCATTGTTTGCCTTTTTTTGTCGTACAATGAAGCAGGGAGGATAAATTACATTTTAACAACTGAAGTCTTGATTGTCTGAGCAACCAAAGAAAATACCAAGTGATCATATTTTCCTTTTAATTACATCTGGAACACATAAAGGAATCTGACCTGATTCATTATAAAAACTCTACAGTTACAGGGAGTGCAACTTCTCACAGCTCTATGTGTGCCGCACAGTATCACAGCTACATGACTCATGAACAGAGTGAGCAGTTCACCTGTTGTAAAGTGACCAGTGAGTCTGAAGCTGAAAACCAACTGTCCCTCTCCTCTGCCTCCTGTCCAGGTCGTCTGATGCGTTGTATCCGCTGTCCCGTGGCCTATCACACAGGAGACAGCTGCGTGGCGGCAGGCAGCGTCGCCCTCACCCATCACATCATGATCTGCAGCAGCCACAGCAGCACCAAGAGGAACGGCCTCCTCACCTCCCCCATCAACGTGGGCTGGTGCTTCCTGTGTGCCAGAGGTAAGCTCTCACAAATGTACACACCTATGACGGACCTCCTCTCCTGCAGCCGTGATTTTAAGTAGTGACCCTGAACAGACAACTGCAAAATCAGTTCTTCTTACTTGCACTTCACATTGGAGCATCAACAGGACCTTATTGCCCTCCATGATTGTAGTTTATTCATCTTTTTTTTACGAATATAACCTTTTTTTTTAATAGTCACAACTGCAGTAACATCTCATGAGTAAAAAATTAAACCTCATAAACTTTATTAATCATTTTTATATCTTTTAATATTACATGTTTCCTGTTTGGCATTGTTGTTCATGAATAGCAGAGCTGTGAAATGTTTGTTTTCCATCCCAATACTAATACTATGAATGATCCACGCTGTTACACTGCACTTCACTTAACACAATCCCATCTGTCCTGGATAGTGATGAGGATTTACCTTTTTTTTTTTTTTTAAATGCTTTTTAACCAGTTTAGATATTATGTTTTGCCTGTTGATCAATAAGTTGAGTGCACTGTTTGGCCTCTGTGTGTCGGGACAAACTTTGTTTTACTTGTTTCTTCTGTGTGTGTGTGAGTGTGTATGTAAGACTGTGAGTGTTTGTTCTTTCTCTTTTTGTGAATTTTGGGTAATTTCAAGTTTGACTGCGGCTCACCCCCGTCTCTTCCTGTGTGTCTTGTGTAGGGCTGTTAGTGCAAGACCTTACTGACACCATATTAAGTTCATATGCCTATAAGTCCCACTACCTTCTGACTGAGTCAAATCGTGCTGAGTTGAAATTACCTATGATTCCCTCTCCTTCGTCAGCTACCAAAAAGAATGTTGGGAAAGGTAACTGAACAGTTTTTCTCTTTCTCCTTTTGTCCCACTGGTCTGTGTTTGTGTTGTGCCTGCCCCCCTTTTTTGTATGCATCTTTCATTTCAAAGCCTTGAGGTGCAAAGTCAATTAACTGGTTAAAAATGCAGTTAATTTGAATGCAGAGGGGCGCAAAGTAACCTCGGCCAAGTTCCCTAACACATTAACAGATAACAGTGGGCCTCATGCAAGAACAGTTTTGTAGTCTTATCCTAAACCTTTCTTTTCTGGGGCATTTGAGAAGTCATTTTCTAAACTGGCATTATTTACAGCAGCAGTTTGACATGTCACAGTAGGAAAAGCACAGATATAAGTAACAAAATAATTTAATTTAAGCTGCTTCTGAGTTTCGGTGTCCTGCTATTGTGCATGCTGGCGATCACTGTCGCACTGGCGTGGATACAGCCATTGTTAATGTTATTAATATCACCTGTGCTTTTCCTAATATGACCTAATTAAATTGTCTGCTGTGAAAATGGCCCATTGCTCGTTTCAGCCTGATGGATGTCACCTGTTTGCTGCATCATCATTAGCATAATTGATGCCCCCAAAATTGCTGTATAAAAATAATGTATAAAATCTTTTAAAAAAAAAACTTGTATCAATTAGTAAAAAGAAAAACTTCAAGTCCAGCTGTCTGAAAACAGAACACATTTAGCAGTGTCAGTAGTTATATTAAAGGACAGGAAACGATTAGAAAATACATGTATTAATACAGCTGCCAGCGATGTGTCAACAGAGCATCGCTGCACTCAGACAGAAATAAAGATGTCATAAAAAGTTCTACACTCCAAGTTCACTTGCTTAGCTATTCCTGGAGCTTTCGGCAACCACAACCTTCTTCAGCAGGTGGAACTTGCCCAGGTGTCCTCACGGGACCTGGGTTGCTTGAAGACATGTGGTTAAATAACCCCTTTCTCCCTCTGTTGGTGTCGAATGGGACGTCCCGTTGGAAGTGAACCTTGAGTTAAGAATCTTTTATCACAGTATATGTTTTCCCAAGGTCAAGAAGGAACCTCCACGTTCGAAGAGGAAATGGTTTGGCGTGAAGTTAAATGCTAAAAAAATATCTTGGTAAAGCAAAGTGATCCGTAACATGATGTCATGGTGATGGGCGAGAAAATACTCAGAAGGTTATACTATTGGGTGCAGCAGAGGATTTTTATTAAATATCCCAATAAAATCACAAAATCTTTCCAAACTTCTCAGTAAATTGGCAAGCCATGATGTTTTGGTCTGTTTTAGTAATTCATCTTTATGTAGTTATTAATATTTATTTGAGTGGATTTAGGCATTATATTTAAACTTGAAATTAATTTAGACTCAGGCAATTATGATTCTGTCCTGTGAGAAAGACTGATTTTATGTTCATGACGTGTGCAACAGTTCTGGACGGCTCGTGAATTTAATTTGTACCTAAGAAAAAATTACAATGAAAAGTACAATGCGACAAGTTCTCTAAATTCACTTGTACATGTCACTTAAAATCAAATCTGTCCATATGAGTGGTTCTTGCACGAGGCCCATTGTGAGATTGGTTTGTGCTGTGCATGAACAGTCAATCTGGGTATATATATCTCTGCAATAAAGGTGAGATAAATACGCTGGGAAAATATAATTGGTCATCAAACCTCAACCACTGTATGATGCAGGATGCTCTGGATTAGTTCAGTTTCTGTCTCTGGTTTGTGGAGCTAATCGCTGCTCGAGGCACTCTGCTTCTCTACTTCAGCACTCTGGGCTTGTTTTTGATTTGAAAGGCCTCACCTATTTTAATGCTGACTGCAACTAAGTTTTATTTTTGACTGAAATTTTCAGATGAAATGAAATTTTGGCTCACCTCATTTTTTTGAGTTTTGACCTGCCTTGGATGGAATACATTCTCTATCAGAAATAGATTTGATTACAGTTACGCAAAGAATAGTTTAAAGTTGTGATGTATAGAAAAAAAAACTACAAATTGCAATATTATTAAATATGATTCCATGCAAGCTGGTCCACGCAGGATGCAATATGTGTGATGGGAAAAGTTTGCTTTACTGGCAGGACTGCATGCCTGCTTTTTGCCAGTAATTTGTTATTTGAGTGTAACCCTGATTCATTGTTAACTCTCTGGCTGATTTTATTCCTGTGCTGCCGCATGTATTTCCCATAGACTGGTCTTGGTACAGTGCTCTGAATCTGATTGCCAGACATGCGTAACTGCTGCAATGAAAGTTGTAACTGACCCGAGAACCCCATGCAGTGGTCTTTTTCATGTAGTATGGCTCTCACAGGAGCCTCCACTTAAGCAAAAAGCTCTTGGCCTTAGTTTAATTTCAGAATAATGACCATGTTAGCTTTAGATGAAAATGTTTTCACTACAAGGACACTATTTGTATATCGCAGATGTAGATGTTGGAAAACCATGACTTGGTGCTGTATTTGTAGCATTTGTACTTTTATAAGGCTTGTCTGCAAATGAGATTCAGAGTTTGTCCAGGTTTTAAGGTGCATCACCTAATCATACACTCCTCCTCTCTTTGCATACCCATTTCCCACAACGCATGCACACACACACACACACACACACACACACACACACACACACACACACACACACACACACACACACACACACACACACACACACACACACACATCCATACAAATGTAGGAGGCAAGTTGCTGTGCTGCGACACATGCCCGGCTTCCTTTCACCCGGAGTGTCTGGAGATGGAGATGCCGGAGGGGGCGTGGTCCTGCAGTGATTGCAGGGCCGGAAAGAAACCTCACTACAAACAAATTGTCTGGGTCAAACTGGGCAACTACAGGTACGCAGAGAGAACTGGTTATAGACTGCTGAGGGTTGTGCAACTGTCAGTTTGTGGTACGGTTACATATAAAGGATAAGTCTGGTGATATTCTATACAAAATCAATCACACAGATTTCTGTCTTCAGTTTGAACAAATGGGCTTGGGACTGAGGAGCACTGGTAGGCTAGCGAAGGGCAAATGTATTGTTGGTCTTTTATAGCATTAGATCTATAAAAAATATATACATAAATATGGAATATCACCAGTCTTATTGTTTAAGGTCAGTGCAACAAATTTGATGTGCACCTCACACTGAAACAGGATGTGATATTATAGATGCAGGTATTCAGAAAATACTGAGCAGAGCACAGTAGTGCTGTTTCCCTGTCGTGCTCTTTAACATTTATGCCGCAATTAATAGTCTGCTGGCATGGTACTAGATTAAAGTGTAGTAATTGGACACAAATAATGTGTCTTCCATTTAAGAAGAATTTCATGTTCTCAAAACAACAGCATTTCTTTTGGACAAACATGTAAATCTTATAGGTCAGAGATCTGTGATTTTGCAGGAGCTTGTAAAAATATTTTTTGTTGTAAGAAACCCATTCTGAAAAATTATGATTCACATAAGTTTCAATTAGAAAGAGGAGCAAAGTTAAATGTTGGAAAAATTTGGTGCAAGTGTGATGCTACCCTCAGGCTATAATAACTTTAGATGACATATTTTATGATTTGTTTTCACCACACTCTTCTCTGTCCTCACTTTACAATGTCCCTGTCCTGTTTCCCTCGCAGGTGGTGGCCAGCGGAGATCTGCAACCCTCGCCTGGTGCCATCAAACATTCAGAGCCTTCGCCACGATGTTGGTGACTTCCCCGTCTTCTTCTTTGGCTCCCACGACTACTACTGGATCAACCAGGGCCGCGTCTTTCCCTACGTGGAGAATGACAAGAACTTTGTCACTGGTCAAATCAACATCAATAAAACCTTCAAGAAAGGTAATTTCTTCCTAGAAAGTTTCCTTGTACTTTTAGACAAATCTGTTGTGATTTCATCCTTTTTAAAGCGTTAGGAACGATCAATATCTGAAATATTGTTGGCGTGTTTTAGCTCTGGAAGAAGCAGCCCGGCGGTTTCAGGAGCTTAAGGCGCAGAGGGAGAGCAGGGAGGCTCTAGAGCAGGAACGTAACTCTCGCAAACCCCCACCATACAAATTCATCAAGGTAATGTCATTTTAATATCTCACTTTAGACAAATAACCCAAAAACTGTATACGTTGAAGTTCTATTCAATAAGTCTTCAGTGTTTTTACTTATTACGCGGGTGTTTTCTTGTGTCAGTCCAACAAACCAGTGGGGAAAGTGCAGGTGCATGTTGCTGACTTGTCAGAAATCCCACGATGCAACTGCAGACCATCGGATGAGCATCCTTGCAGCCTCCACTCTCAATGTCTTAACCGCATGCTGCAGTACGAGTGTCATCCACAGGTCTGTGTGCATGTTTGTTATTTGGCTAATTTCCTGAACAGTAAAACCTGTGAGACAGGAAATGGCACCTCTCAACGTCTTACCGGTTATGTTGTTGTTAGGTGTGTCCTGCAGGAGACAACTGTGAGAACCAGTGCTTCTCCAAGCGGCTGTATGCAGCGACAGAAGTGATAAAGACAGACGGCCGTGGCTGGGGCCTCAGGACCAACCAGGCTCTCAGGAAGGTGGGTGTTGAGCTCAATCCTTTCACGCAAAACGACATCAACGTGTCACTGTAATTCATTTGTATTTACTTTCATCTTAAATGTAAACTAAACCAATCCTACAGTAAATCATGACTAGCTTGACTATCAAGTTTTTATTACTGTTCTCCCCATAATATAATAATTTAAAAGTCAAGTTTGACATCACAATCAACCTAGAATATCTGACAAATGAAATACTACATGTTCAATATGACCACTCTCTCTGCTGAGCCAGCACTGCACTCTAATAGGCCTTTTTAGCCAAATAGTGCCGAGAACAAAGTCCGTGCAATTTTCAAAATCAGTAACTGCAAATAGGTTAATTTGTGCTTCATCAACATGCTATGGGGTCAAGATTTTCTGAATATATTAAATTTGAAAGGTGGAGGAAATAGAGGAAACTTTCTTTTGCTAAGTAATATTTGGATGAATAAAACTTGTTTTTGCAGTGTGACAGTGGGCCCAGAGGAGGAAAATATCATTCAAGTAGTTAGATGAAAACTCAGAGAATTCAGGTATCATTAGGGCAGTTACAATGTTTTTTAAGCTTATGTGAAAGAGATCAAATATCAGTGAGAAAGATGCTCATCCAAACCAAGACCTAATATTTTCCTGTCATTTCTTCTTTTATTAGACCAGTAACAGTAGAGAGTGGCAGAAATAGAGGTTTTATATGACCAGGGTGCTGATTTTATAGCACTTTTCAGACTTGTAAATAATACACACAACTTCACCATGGTTTTCCCTGGTTGATTGTTTTTTTTTTAAGTTTAAAATTACCTTCATCTGCCAGCTAAATACCTAATGACCTGGAGATCACACTGTCAATTCAAAAGGCTTTGAAACGCGTGTTGAGTTCATAGATTTCCACCCTTCTCACTATTTGTAAGTACGTTTAAATAAGAGTGTCTGTGTAAAAAATGTGATGTTTGTTGTTTCCTCCAGGGTGACTTTGTGACAGAGTATGTGGGAGAGGTGATCGACTCAGAGGAGTGCCAGCAGCGAATCAAGCGTGCCCATGAAAATCAAGTGGCCAACTTCTACATGCTCACCCTCACCAAGGTAGCATCAGTGACGCTGATAAACATTGTTCAGTGGAGAGACCTCCACCGAGCATGTCTTAAACCCTGGTGTCTTTATGGCCATCTTTCCTCGCAGGATCGCGTGATAGACGCCGGCCCAAAAGGAAACTCGTCTCGGTTTATGAACCACAGCTGTAGCCCAAACTGTGAAACGCAGAAGTGGACAGTAAACGGAGACGTTCGCATCGGACTCTTCACCCTTTGTGATATCGATGCTGGTAAGTTCAAATGGAACATAAACGCTGCATGCACTAGGAGCGAGCCAGATGATCCATTTGATGTGAACCTTTTCCCTCATGTTCCTGCAGACACAGAGCTGACGTTCAACTACAACCTGCACTGTGTGGGCAACAGGAGATCGTCTTGTCACTGTGGATCAGACAACTGCTCTGGATTCCTCGGGGTACAGCCAACGGTGAGGACGTTCACGTCTTGTCGTCTTGACTCCAGTTCTAGAGCAATCCTGACTTTGGAAGCTGATTGATACCATTTCGTCATTTTGTAATGTCTCCTCCAGAGTGCTGTCGTAATGGAAAAAGAGGAGAAGGCCAGGAATGCCAAGCTGAAGCCGAAGAAGCGGAAGCTGCGGCTGGAAGGCAAACACGTGCACGAATACTTCTGTTTTTGCTGCGGAGAAGGAGGGGAGCTGGTGATGTGTGACAGAAAGGACTGTCCAAAAGCGTACCACCTGCTGTGTCTCAACCTTACCAAACCGCCATACGGTAATTTGTGTGTGTGTGTGTGTGTGTGTGTGTGTGTGTGTGTGTGTGTGTGTGTGTGTGTGTGTGTGTGTGTGTGTGTGTGTGTGTGTGTGTGTGTGTGTGTGTGTGTGTGTGTGTGTGTGTGTGTGTGTGTGTGTGTGTGTGTGTGCACTATTGAAATCTATGTCGAAATCATCTGATTTCAGCAAATTAACATACCTGCTGTGATGCTATATTAGTACCTATCTGCACTGTTTCCGAGTGTCTTTTATTCACTGAAGGAAATGAGCAACGCAACAAAGCTCAGGTCAATTCTTAAAACATAATCAACATTTTTGGTTTGTGACCCCTCAAAACAGGCAGTGTCTATTGTAATTCCTGGTTGTCACTGGCTGCATTATATTTACCAGTGTAAAAAATGTGTCCTTGTTTTTACTTTTGAAGAAGTAAACATATCTAGTAATAATTGACAAAAAAGCTAATATTACTTAGTAACACTTTACTTGAAGTGACGTGTCATGTCACTCTTATGTAGATACCTTCAAGTAAAGTGTAACCTATCACTTGAAGGTTTAAAAAAAAAAAAGACCTTTTTCATAAGCTAAAATATATATTTTCTGCTTTCCTGTCCTTTTAATCGTCTCAGGACCCGATGTAGCTTTTGACTCTTAGCGGGGGTCCTGCCCCCCACGTTTGAAACCATAACGACCTCTATGTCTGTTTGCAGGTCGCTGGGAATGTCCGTGGCACGACTGCAGCGTTTGTGGCGCCCCGGCCTCGTCTCTCTGTGACTTCTGCCCTCGCTCGTACTGCCGGGATCACGAGGCGGGGGCGCTCACCTCCTCCGCCCTTGAAGGCCGTCCCTGTTGCTCCAGTCACAACCCCATCAGTCCCCTGGGCTCCAACTCCAGCTCGACCCAGCCGCGCCGCTCCGCTCTGAGCCCCGTCAGCGTCAAAGAGGAGCCGGAGGCGGAGGCGGGCCAGCTGGCCTCAGAGTGACACCGCAGCTCCCTCAATACCTCATTCCCTGTAAAGTGCACTCCTGTTGGCCTCCTGGGCTCCGGTCCACCTCTGATCTGAAGCAGCGCATGACCGGAAGGGAAACACAGTGCTTTTTGACCAGTGCGATGGCCGAGCCGAGACACGCCGATGAACGTCTTGATGCCGTTTGTGGTGAGAGCAACTGGAGTGTCGGCAGGGGAAGTGACCAGGCATCATTGTGCGCCGTTTTCCCTCCTCTCTTGCCATAAAACACCACTACTAACTCTCTACAGCTCGCCTCCGCCCATCGGAGGACCTAGACCACCACCTCATTAGGTTTTCTTTTTTAAATTTTTACAGCTGTGGAAATTTTAAGTGTTGTCATGTTGTCAGATACCGGCACTTTGAAAAACTCAACAAGTGAGGTGGAGGGAGATGTAGAGAGAAGAGGAGGAGAAGCATGTGTGAAGCTGAACCTCTCCACCGACATGCTGCTCCTCTCCTTGTTTACCTGCTGTAAGCTGCGGTCGGCATCTTGCTCACAGGATGGCTGCACCGAGACGAGCCAGCCTTTCTCCTCCTCCTCCACAGCGGATCATCACTCCAGACGTAAGCCGTCATCGTATTTATCTCTTCTTCTTCCTCTTGGAGGGAAAAAAAGGGTGGAAATGACCGATTTTGTGCAATTTTTTTCAGGACCACACTACATTCCAACCTTCCTTAGACATGGTTTTAATATACTTCTGAGTATAGATGAATATAATTATATACAGTATCTATGTTTGTTCATGTTTACAGACAGATTCTCTCACTTCATCTCAGTGAGTGGTGTATTATGTTTGTTTGTTTAGGTGTTAAGCATTACGCAGACCTCCTTGTGAAAATAGTCCTATTAAGGTGAAATATAATGGTATATAGTGTAATGGTATGACATTACAGAAGTACTTGTGATTTTCATATTGCCAGTCTCACTTGCCATTGTGTACATAATTGGCTCATAATATTGTAAAGTACGCAAAGATCAGGAGGGACGGAGCCTCGCCTCTCTGGTTGTTCCTGGAAGAAGGAAAGGCTTTTTTTAAATGACAAGACAGATCCTTTTTCTTTCCTTTTTTTTGGATAAAGTTCTGTTCCCACATTTCCCCTGAGCAGTTTATGTTATTTGTATTGTAGATGGTGGGGCTCAGCTTGTGATCACTGGTGCTGTCTTAAAGTATTGTTACTCAGCCTTAAGTTTGATTCTGGCTGTGGTAACTACTGCCCAGATGCAGTCTATTTCAGTAACGTTGTGTACTGTGACCGCTTTGATGCTCGTTTTTGTTTCCGTTTTCTGTTTTGCCAAACTTTTCTGAAAAGCACTTTTACACGGCTTGTCGCTACACAATTTAGCTTGGTCATACATATACAGAAATGTATATTAAAAAAAACATAAGACAAGTGTTTCAAAATGGATACCTCTTCTTGTAGTAACGTCGGGATTTAAACTGTGTTGTAACTTTTCCTCTCAGTCAGAAACGTGGTGAGTTGCTGGCCATCTTTTTTTGTTTGTTTGTTTGTTTTTTATAATAGAGGAAAGTGGCCTAAATGCTGCTGGTTTCTTTTGGCACAAGCAGGAATGATTGCCAGCCCAGCTCCGTACAGAAAAGTCCACGGTGTCCTCAAGGGGCACTTCTTCTCTTTTTATTTACCACCTGGAGAACATCCTCAAGGCTGGGCTTTATATAAAGACGTAATGGTATAACAACAGTCCAGTCCAGTATGATGTAAAAATACAAACTTCTGTACAGTGTTTTTAATCGCTCATCTGTCAAATCCAAATTTTTTGTATTTATTGCACCACATTTTATACCAATTTCTTTTTCAAACACCAGTGCAGTAATTTGTCTCCCTCTTCAACATGGCGTAAGTGAAATAGACTATTTAAAAAAAAAAAAAAACACACACATGGGGAGTTTTACATGATATATCTGTATTTAGTCATTGCATACGTTTGTTTTAAATTTACATTTGGTGTAATGATTCCACACTTTGGTAACAGCCGCTGCTCATCGACCTGTATCGTGACTCACTGTAATTGGTGTTAATAGCAGTGTGAAGCAGTTAAATATAGGAATGTAAAGTTTCAGTTTCAGAGCAGTTTTTGTGCTTTTTTTTTTTTAGCCTGGACTCCATGAAGTTTAAGCTTGTGATTCTACCCCTGTTACATGACTGTTTGTGTTTTCTGCCCCATCGTGGTCTGTGTTTCAAGTCGAGCCACAGGGTTAAACTGTGCCAATGTTTCCAAATCATTTCTTTGAATGCAAAGACTACAAACACTCAGTCTCCAGTTTATTGGGAAGACCTAGCTACAACTAATGCAGTCTAATACAACAGTCCTGCAATACATTCTACTTTCATTAAGGTTTTAATGTTCAGTTTTTGTTGAAACTGTTTTAGGTGTTGATTCAGGTGTTGACTATTATTTGGTCCACCCCACTTATATCAGTGAGGGTAGACTAAGTAAGACATGCACTTAACTGGTTAAAGAATACAGAAAAAGAGTTGGACTTCTTTTTCTGTATTATTTATGCCATATTTGTGCACAAATTTAACATCTTCAATTTTCTCACTCTTTTTAATTCAACAGCTGCTCTTTTGTCTTTCGGTTATTACCAACCCTTTTTAGGAAGCCCTTTTTTTGTGGATTCCTGAAAAAAGACTAAACTTGCGGATTTCTTGCTGCTCCCAAATTTGCCAAACTTCACATTCAGAGATGCATATTTGTTCATTAGTCAGTTGTAGGAATAAGGGCCTCTTCAGCACTTGTTCCCTATCAAGTAGGTGCATCATTATGTCACTTTTACTTACTAACAAACTTAAAATGGTTTGCATGTCTAAACTTGAATTTTTTTTCCTTTTTTTATTTATTGATGGGGTTTTTGGACACAGGATACATACATGTGTGTTTATCTGACCGCAGGCATCCTACACTCTTGTTTGTGGCTTCAGAAAAAATGTCTGACTGAGTTGTGACTATATACCTGGTCTTAAAGCTAAGCCTTTTTTATTTTTAAGGTAACTTGTTCAGCTGAAATGCATGCTTCCAACATCAGTCTTTAATGCCAGTGTTTTGTCTTTGTGTTCCTTTTAATTTTTTTTCTTTTCTTCCAGCACTGCACAGAAATTGTGCAACAGCCTTTGTTTTTCACCTTCACATCACATGATCACAACTTACTTTGTGCCAGTTGGTCCTATTCTGCTCTTCTCAGATGATACAGCAGCAGTATTATCTACAACTCATTTAAATGTCCTAACGTGGATCATTTCATTCACTTAGAGTACTCTTTGATGTGTAAGTTCTGTTGGTTTATTCTCACTGTAGTGCCCACAATTATTATTATTTTTTTTTAAAGAGACAGCATGTTTGTTCTCATTAAAGTGACCCTTATATTTCAAGGATTATTTTATTATTATTTTTTTATATACACTTAAATTAAGGATGGACTCGCCCCCCCTCCTTGTATGTCAAAGGGTATGTTTAGGTTCAATGCAACGTCTTTTGGTTTTTGTGCAATGTTGCCGACTGTCTCTTTTAATTGACATTCTGTCAGAGCAGAAATAGTGTTTGAATAAATAAATACATTCACCTTCATGAGCACTCAGCTTTTTTACTTGTAGTAAAATGACTTCCATAAACTCTAACTGGGGTCATATCTATCTCTTGGTGTTGCTTCAATTAAAACGTGGATGAACACAAAATACCATGTTGATTACTGTTCCACCTGTGTTACTGCATACTGCATATTGTTGAAGAACTTGTAAATAGTTTGCATTGAACTTGCATAGAATCATGTTACTGTGGCGTGCTCTTTTTGCCTGTACAATTCTGCTTCTAAATGTGTGTGACTGTTGAGATGACACTCTTTTTGTACATGACTGTCTTTTTATTTGAGAATATTGATTCTGTCCTTTTTCATTCTAAAGTTGAGTTTGAAGAGTTCAGAAATGCCTGAAGTTTGACTTTAATAAAGCTGTACTCTGTCTCAGTGAAACGCTCTCACTGTATGGGATTTATTTTAAAAGTTTCAATCAACTTTGAAATTTAATTTGAAACTTGATTTAAAAATATAAGATAAATTGAAATTATGTTGATTCGAAGCTTAGAAATTAAACAATCTTTTTTGTGTTAATGGTGAGGGATTTACCTAAATTAAAGTACTACCTCCAGTTAAAGGGGCATTCATCGCAATGCATTAATGTATACTGTGAAGTCTCAGGACATTCACATTTACACGAGTGTCATTAAAACAACTTTAAGCTACAGGATTTTGTGAAATTAGAGGAACAAGCAAAAGTTTAATTGATTTGACGGGAAAATGAAAATTCTATTATTCTAGATGGCTGTAACGTGACGTGGCTTTTTGTATCCACACGTCAAGGCAGATACAATTACTTACACGACCATTTCCGGTTTATAGAGCACTACATTTGCTATTCCAGTGCATTTTGAATAAAAAACTGACAACCTGTGTATGTGTTTTTTTTAAACCCCTGTGGTCTAACTAGTACCGTTTTATTTTAAATAAATTATAAATAGTGTGCAGTATGAAACCAAAGAATATGCCAATACGTGATTCATATTGAGTAATATTCTAAATATTTGTTACAGAATATCCAGCACTAACAAACAAATTTGCCACAAAAAATCCTTCACATAACTTCATTGACCCAAGATGTATTTATAACACGTAACAATATACAATGAAAACAACAGAAGTACTATAACACATGGATACATTCTAAGAGTAATTTACTTCAAGTAAGTTTTACTGATTACTTTTTAAATACATATTACAAAATAAGCCTGTTACCTTTTTTAGGCAATGTTCATATGGACTTATTGTAAAATATATAACTGAATTTGATTACGGCTTCTGCTTTATAGAATACGAATATAACTGTGGTGCAGTCGAAATCTCAAGAGCAAGCGCTACTTGACATTATTCTCACAAATTAATTGGTAAATTTAACTACATACTTTTATTTTGGAAATCCTTAACCAGAAGTAGCTCATAAGTAGCCGCAAGCTTAACGCAGCGCTCATCTCCTCCGTGGCATCCTTGTTTCTTCTCAAATGTGCGACTTACACCGTCGGCAGAAACAGAGGATGTTGAGGCCTAATTCATGTTAACTGCACACGTTAATATGAGGATGAAGAGATAAAATAACGCCTTGTTGAAGGTTAGTAACGGAGCTGGGATTCCCTGTTTGACAATGCGGAAATGGGCCAGAGATGTCTTGTTTGACAGATGTTGCTAGCTAGCTTAGCTTAGGCTGCTAACATCTGGTTTCTACAACACAGGCACTTAATGTTAGCTTGTTTGTCTTGTTCTGTATATTGGCAGAAACTGTGCATTTAGTATTGTTATTATAAAAACAGGCTTGATGTTATATGCAATTAAATAACAGCTTTTAAATGTGTGCATCACCTAGAAGAGGAGGGCACAGGTGCACCATGTTGGCCTTTATATCAGGTTTTAGACAGGCTTAAAGGAGGAGTAAAAGCTTAAAGATACTCAGCATTATCTTTACCAGCATTTCACCAGATCAGAGTAAAAGTGGTGGAGATACTTGGTATAAAGCAGAATATTTATATTTCCATTTTTTTTAATTAAGAATTAAATTAAAGCAAAGCCAGTTTATTATTTTCGTCCGATAATCCATCAGGATTATATATATAGCAGATATGTGTACTTTTAAATGAATTTACAGTAACTGAAGTATATAGTAATTAGATTTACTGTTTTTCCACTTGTACACTCAGTCTCCCTAACTAATGAAATATGAGCTCACCACTCTTTTATTTTTATTTTTTTCTTTCAACACCCAAATTAATGGCATAAATTTAAACTCAGTTCTTCTTCTTTTTTTCTAGTCCCAGTTAAGTTAAATGAAAGTGGAGTGACAATGTTTGCTGTTGACTGAAGTCCACTCCAAGAACCAAAATGAAGAGGAGGTTGCTTCGTGGTTTCCTGTCGGAAATTTCCATCCGGATGGCGCTGTTGATCGTGTTCCTGTAAGTATATCCAACTTTGAATAATTTTCATCATTGCTTTATGGATCTGTTATTTAAAAGGCAGGCGTTGTTTTTAATGATGAGAAAACAAACCTCTCTCTTTTTGTGTTGGTGTAGTGTGACGGAGCAGCTTCCTCCTTTCTACCGTGAGATCCAGCCAGAGGAGATGTGGTTGTATAAATTCCATCGTGTGGCGAGAGACCATGTACCCACTTCTCTTATGTTTGTAAGTAATATGGCTGCACACCCCTGAGTTAAAATGGAACATAATAAATCCCTTAGTGCAGTGTTTTCCCCTCATACCTCATCCCTGACAACAATCTGAATTTACTTCCCTCCTCTTACTGTGTTTAAAGGACCATACCAATGTTTCTTTTTAGCAATAATCCCAGTTTACATCACTTTGACCACCATTCTCTAAAGCAAATCATGCGTTCTTAGATTAATTCCCTACCTTCCACACAACCACTGGTCTCATTACAGTTTGAAAATCAATTTGCAGGGCTAGACATCAGATGAGGTAATTACCACAGTGAATATCGCGTATTTTATTTGTGTCAAAAACTTTAGTACTACAGTTTCATTGTGTGATAAAGCACTGCAGATTTTATTTTTAAATGCAGTACTCCTCATCAAGGACATCACTATGGCAGAGATGGTGGACATAAATGCAGTATTGGCATAGAGTTCATTTTACTCATACAAGCCTCTGCAGGTTGAATTTCTTTCTGTAGTGAAATAAATAGAAACTTATAAATAAAAGAACTAGTGCGTGCTTCCCAACATTTTTAATATTTGTAGAATTTTAGGTGTAAGCAATTTGTAGTTAAATTGATTTATTAATGTATACACTTGCTTACAGACATGCATATGGATTGAAGTGGATTAGAGTTGTATTACTCTCCTCTCTCTATATCTCCATCAGAGTGTAGCAGTTTTCACCCCGCTGATTGTAATCCTGGTTTTCACCTTCCTGATGAAGTCGGAACGAGGCGATCTAAAAGAAGCCTCGCTGGGTAAGACAGCTGCACGCAAACATCTGGTTTTTCATATTAAAACAAAAATGTAAACTAGTTTTTTGCCTTTTTATGATGACTCAGTTCTGTTTCTCTCTTGTCATCCAGCTGTGACTTTGACTCTGGTGCTGAACGGAGTTTTCACCAACGTCATCAAACTTGTTGTTGGCAGGTAAACATTGTACACAAACATAGCAAATGATAATGATCCCCCGTATAAAAGCCTAAATCCGTCTTCTCTGTGTTGGTCCCCTGCCCCAGGCCGCGACCAGACTTCTTCTATCGCTGTTTCCCCGACGGTCAGATGAACCTGGAGTTGCGCTGCAGCGGTGACCCAGATGTAGTCATGGAGGGCAGGAAGAGCTTTCCCAGCGGGCACTCTTCCTGTAAGGGCCTTTTATGGTTGATTATTCATCAGTAGCTGGTACATTTTCAAATGCACAAAGTGGGACAATAGATGTATGTAAGTGTATTTTAGCCCAGCGTTATTATAGTCAACTAAAATGAAAACAAGCAGTGAAAATTATTTTCAGTAAACTGAAACTAAATAAAAACTAAATCTAAACATGAACTATAGTATATTACCAGGTTCAAAAACTACTAACTAATAAAATAAAAATGAACGTAAATCATTTTAGTTTTAGTTTTCTAGCTATAATATATTTCTACTGAAAGGAGACAGCGTGAATTTTCGTGACATTGAACCACAGAAATTGAACAGACTTGACATTCCAGGAGATGGCGCTGTTCCGCAGTTGCTTCACATTAGGCACTAAGGTTGTCCGGTATACTCGCCGCAACTGACCTGTCATGCGCAAATGTGACGTCATGGGAGCACCGTAACTATTTATACTCGCGCGTGGTGGTCGCGAAACTAGTTGCGGTCTTCTCCTGAACGGAGGTGTCGCCAATGAGGAAAGGCTACCGACTGTGTTATTTCTACGGACTAGAAGAAGAAGAAAAAGGTAAACGAGGGCAGAACTGGCAGCAGCATTGACGTCAATGTTTCGATTTGATTCGATGCCCTACTTCGTCGGATAAAGCCTTTCATTCACCATAAAAGAACTCCTCTTAACCCAGTAAGTTTACAAGAGAGACTTGCAGTCACTCTGAGAGTCCTGGCATCCGGTTCCCTCGAACTCATCCATGCTTCCTGTTTCCACTTTGTCTTGCACCGCTGAAAAAAATTCCTGCCGCGCTAGCGAGATCTACGTCATTTTGACGTCACATTGGCACGCGATAGGTCGGCTGCGGCAACTGTAAAAAGGCCTTAAAGTAGCGCAAAAGGTAAACATTAAACATCATGGCCATTCCTACACAGTTCACCAACCATGTATTTTGTATGTATATAATGTAGCTACATATTTCTGAGACATTATACCTGGTCCTAACAAAAACAAATCAAAACTAAATCTATAAAAACTAAAACTAAACCTAAAAAAACTAACAAACCAGACTGATCTCATGAATTGGCGTATGTATGACACGCCAATTTGTATTCCGTTTTTGCGTGTTATGAAGACGCATAATCGCACAGGACTTTCACCTGGGAGAGCCGGGTTCGCGCCCCGCGTGTGGCGATTTTTCGGCCGTTTATTTGCCGTTTTTTGTTTTTCGTTTTTTGTTTTTAATAAGCCTTACCCAATGTTTCTTTCCTAAACCCAACCATTTGTTGTTGTCGTAAGCGTGTTTTAGTCATTATTTTCCATGTTTTTGTCACTGTTTTGTTACTAAAGCCTTTCCCTGTGTTCTTTTCCTAAACTCAACCATTTTTTTTTTTCTTGACAGGCGTGTGACGTTGTTCTCGCGATAGTACGTCGCGTTCTCGCGATAACGCGCAACGTGGTGAGGCCACGTGGTGGGTCTGTTTACATCAGCTGTTTCCAGCGTGTATCATACACGTGGATAGCTGAAAATGGCGTAAAATAACACGCCATTTGGCTTTATGAAAGTGGCGTATATATTTACGCAAAGTCATGATGCCATGTTGAACAAACACACACTGAAAACTAACTAAAAATGAAATTGACAATTTAAAACCATTATAAGCTTGTTTTAGCCTCCAGGCTTTTATTTTGTCATATAAGAAAGATAGCATCACACATTACTCCCCATCTCTAATCCTTGCCCCTTCTCTTTTTGTTGTTTTTTCTTTGCGTTCTCTCTGTTCCTGTATAAAACTTTCTCTGGCTCTGATCACCCTTTCCATCCTTTCTCCTCGGCCCCAGTTGCCTTTGCAGGTTTGGGTTTCACAGCGCTGTACATCGCAGGAAAGCTGCGCTGCTTCAGTGCAGCAGGCCAAGGCAGAGCGTGGCGGCTGTGTGCCTTTCTCACACCTTTACTCATTGCGACTGTGATCGCCCTCTCCAGAACCTGCGACTACAAACACCACTGGCAAGGTCAGTAGCAGATGATGGTTTAGAGGGACACCGTGAAAGAGGATGTGTGAAAAATGTCCACACTATTGACTGGTAGCTGTTGCTGGGATAATTTTAAGGTTTTTCATGTTGATTGAAGAAATATGACAATTTAGGTTGTGAGTTGATTTGTTATTTGCTTAAATCGACATACAGCAACCTGTACAGCAGTATTATGTTATCCACACACATTTTTTTCTGGCACAGGAAGATGACGTCCATATTCACATTTCTGCCTACAAATTGGCTTGTTTTGTTTTTTTCAACTGGGGAATTATTATTATATTGTTTTACATTTACGTCAGAAATCATTTTGTAGCAACTCCTATCAATCAACGGTGGATATTTTATGCAGTTACATTTTCTGATTTATTTAATTAAATTCTTTGAGTATAATGTTTGCGAAATTCATTCCAGATGGCATAACTCTTGAAATTTTATACATTTTTATTTATTTTAAGAAATTTCAGATCTCTCATGTTAGACAGCCCGTAGAAACATTTGGTGCTCATTTAGTCTGCATACAACAACACTGAGCTCTGCGTCCTCGCTGCTACTCAGAAATGTAACTCCCACCACCTCCCCAGCCTCCTCTTGTATTTGCTTTTAGTTTTTTAATGTTTTTAATGTGTTCATTAAATGTTGTAAACTAAATGTATAAGTAATTTATTGAATGGTTAAAACCATAACATGAATCCTGATGTAAAGTCTAGATCCAGATATGATGCCGTGCTCATTGTTTGTAGTAAATGCTCCCATTTTTGGAAGAAGTTGTTCCCCTTGGTCTTTTGGGAAAATGTCAGTTTTTCCAACCTAAATATATACACCAATATGTCAATCTATATTTTAAGTTTTTATACATATTTAATGAGCATTGTTGGAGGGAGCCTAAGATCTAAGATTTTCATTGCCAAGGACAGATTTTCTGTCACTGTTGTGCATACAACAATAAATTTAATAATTAATAACTTGAAGCTTTTTTAAGTTAAAGTGATGGGTTGGAGTAATTTCACCCTAGGGTCCTTTGCA
Organism: Perca fluviatilis; assembly: GCF_010015445.1. NCBI lineage: Eukaryota > Metazoa > Chordata > Actinopteri > Perciformes > Percidae > Perca > Perca fluviatilis. Next base: position 26,389,860 of record NC_053117.1, read on the forward strand.
CCATGACCTCGACCGAAAAGAGATGCAACAAAAATATTTATTAATTAAACTTTTTTTTTTAAGTAAGTGCTGTAGTATAACTAGCAGGAGACAAGTAATAATTGAGGTAAGTTTGGAGACATTACCTTATTTAATTAATAAATATTTTTGTTGCATCTCTTTTCGGTGTAGTAATTTGTAGACGGCCCTAAGCACTCATCTAACTGCAGGTAGCAGCAGCAGCAGCAACAGAGAGCAGGCAAGTGTTCATAAACTTCTGGTGTACTTACAAACTTTCCAATCCATCGTTTTATGAGAGCATAACCTATATGTACTAGTGTAGATGTTTGGTATCATTTCGGGCATTATTAGTGGTGTCATTTACGAGATACATCACTGGATCCATTAGCCTCTGCGCTAAGCTATTCAGCTGATAACGCTACTCTACGCTAACTCTCCCAATGTTCGACCCAGGTGAAAAAAGCTTCTGGGGGGGTCTTTGGCTCGAGGTCATGGTGCAAAGGACCCTAGGGTGAAATTACTCCGAACCATCACTTTAATGCAATATCATAACCTAAAACACATCTCTCTTAGGGTTAATATTCTCCCAACATGTTGAATAAGCATATATAGAAAGCATTCATATGAAGCTGTGTGTGTGTGTGTGTGTGTGTGTGTGTGTGTGTGTGTGTGTGTGTGTGTGTGTGTGTGTGTGTGTGTGTGTGTGTGTGTGTGTGTGTGTGTGTGTGTGTGTGTGTGTGTGTGTGTGTGTGTGTGTGTGTGTGTGTGTGTGTGTGTGTGTGTGTGTGTGTGTGTGTGTGTGTGTGTGTGTGTGTCTGTGTGTGTCTGTGTGTGTGTGTGTGTGTGTCTGTGTGTCTTTCTCTTTCCTCCATGTAGATGTATTGGTGGGTTCTCTGCTGGGCCTCTCCTTTGCCTGGTTGTGTTACAGACAACACTACCCTCCTCTTCAGGACGCTGAGTGCCACAGACCTCTGCGTCACAGAGAGACTGTTCCCGCCGCACAGGAGCGCAAACTGGCCAACTCCAACTACATCCTGCCCCTGTAGACAGCTATCTGCTCTGTTACTGGTGTCATTCATACTGGGTTACATGGTAATCCTTCTAATTCCAATTTTCACACCCGTAGGGCTGGGCAGTTAATATTTATTGTTTATCGTCAATCATTGTAACTGCATTGTGGGATTTCTTTTTGTATGGTGACACATGGTGTATTTTCTAAACTAAAAAAGACTAATGCCACATTTCTTCTGAATGGTTTCTGAAACACTTGAGTTGCTGTAAATAACAACTCCAGTTTAACAACTACATAAACAACTTGAAGTGTGAGTTTCCAAACCTAAACCGACATCATTACATATAAAAGTTATCAACATTGAAGGGCCTGGTGGATACGATGACTTTTATTATTTTCCATAAGGCCCAGCCCTTCACACGCTGTGTATTGTGCCTATAGATTACATCACTTTAAATACGCACAACAGCTGAGCAGGTCAACTACACAAGCACTGCACTAATAGTCCACTGCCCATCAACCGCCGGCTCAGCTGCTGTGTTTCTCATGTTGGAACGCTTTTTGGGGATTGTTTTGTAAACTTGCAACTTTTTCAACAAGCAGGGTTGAGGTTCGTGCACAGATGTTCATTCTTGACTTTTGGGAAAACAATATATGGTAAAGAGAATCAGAGCTCAACCGTATGCCGAAACGATTATGTGGTTAATTGACAACACTTTTGATAATTGACTAATTTTTTGGTTGTTAAACCCTTGGGTTTTTGCAGCTTCTTAAATGTGAAGATTTGCTGCTTTTTTATCATTGTGAATTTAATGTATAAATGTTGGTAAGACAAAACAAGCAGTTTGAAGTTTTGACATTTATCAGACTAAATCATTAACTAATCAATTAATATAAAAGAATACTTAAGATGTTAGATAACTAAAATAATTTTTTAGCTCAAGCTCAAAAGGGTCCTTTTATTAATGATTGAGCGCTTTCAACTGCATCTCGAAGTCTTCTTCTGCAAATGGAGCTGGTTCAGGTGTAATCACGAGAACTGAATGTGAAACAACAGCAGACTGAAAGAACACCATAAGGAGATCCTTGAACCAATACACGGGTTAAAATCTCTCCTCCGTACACGACCACTTGTTTTTTTTGATGTCCCTTGAGCTGGCTCCGCTCGAAGACTGAGATAATTTTGACAGTTGCAAATAATTAGCAAGTGGACCTTTTGAGTTTAGATCATCTGCACCATATTGTATTTGATTTGACAGTGCCAAACTGGTGTAGTAAGAGGTGTTTATGTGGGCTGTTTGTATCTAAAAGTAGGGGTGGGTGATACGGATAAAATCCTCCATCAGTATATGTCATTTTACACCATCATATCTGTGAAAAGGCTCAGAAATGTCCTAAACCAACTGGGCAATGTAGTTTTTAGTAAGCATTACTCATCCAGGAGTAAATAGTGCATTTGTTGGGGACTAGTTTCAGCTGTGGATTAATACACATTTAGTGGCCATGTTGCTTTGGGACAACAATGAAGGTCTATGGCACAAATGAAAAAGATATGTCAGGCTTTGTTTACACACAACACTTTTTAGTAGGATCAATTCATTGTTTGTTTTTGATTTGTTTAAAAACAAAAAAGTACGAAATATCACCAGACTTCATGATAAAAATCTCTAACATTTGACAAAATTGCTATCGTTCTACGGTACATATGGCCCACCCTGCTCTGAAAGCACCTTTGTGCGTAAAGCAGGTTAATCAAAACCACTTGGTCAGTTGTATATCTTCAATCTATCTCCACATTGCTCCACTGTTTCTGAGTGCTTTAAATCTTTCTGTCTTCCTATATTATATTTAGAATGTTTCCATTCACAGATTGTTTGATTAACATCTGGAAAGGGTTCATGTGCCCAGTCCTTAGTATAACGCACTGATGTAGCAGCTCCACTCATCTCTTCTCACAGTTTTTGCAGTGCTTGCTGTACTTTCTTTGTGACAAACACAAATGGTAATCACAACTTTGTTCAAACTAAGACAGCACATCTGTTGATATAGTTAATATGACTGTAAAAGAAGGTTTTCCTACACGAGTGGTCTCAGGCTGACTGTAGGTCTGGTTCTCGTAACTCTTCTGGCTCCTCTGCCAACAATTCTGAAGTGTGAATGTTCACCAGAAGTGTACAGGGGTTAGTTGTTGGAGTGACAGTGACACCAGGTCTTTCTGATGAACCTGAGTGCGGTCAGATTGTAACCTCTTCAGGTGATGGTGCTAGCCTCCCAGTGCTCCTTCTGGTGAGGTTTTCTATCCTGTTAATTGTTTTATTGGCACGTAAAGGTTTTTGTTTTCTGGAAGTTTTCATCAACTTTAACTTTAGACCGTAAATGCTAAAGTCTGTGATTCAGTTATGATTTAACAACTTTTTTTGTGGTCTTTCTGTTGTGTTTGTAAGATTGGTTTTCAATTGGAAAGGTTGAAAACATGAGAAACAACCAAACCTCTTTATGTTTCTGTTTGTGTGTGCAATCAGCCAAAATTTTGCGGGGTCAAAGCACACACGTCGCCGTGAATCAAGCAGCTGGATCTTAGTAGTTTCAGACCAAACTTGGCAGAGAAAAACAGATGAATTTGTGCCTTTGTTTACTACATTCATTTGTTACTCTTAGTTAAAGAATTAATTATATACTGCATGTGCTCCCTGTCACGTACACAACTTTGTTCTGAATCTTATTTTATTTAATTTTTTTAAGTGTATAGGAGTCCGTTGGGAATATACTACATGATGTTTAAATGTGGCATGCTGCCTTTCTTTACCTCAGAAAAAAAAAATCTTTCTTTCCATAAATGTTATTGTTGATGGAGTCAAATGTGAAAATGTCTGGGTGAGAGAGTAGCTAAGAGAAGGAAAAACTTAACTTTTTACAAAACTTAGACACAAATAATATCTTACGTTACTTGGTCAATCTTACAGGTATTATGATATGACGTATAGGTCTAAGTGTATTTAATTTTGGGGCATGTAGGAGTTTACTTGAATTTTGAATATTTGTTTGTTTACCTTAAATGTGATCATGTTATTTCATGAAAATAGGAATCATATTCGTGGGCACGTGGCTTTCTGGGGGATCTTTAGACAAAAAAAATGTATTAGACTTTGCTGCATTTTGATAAAATCCTGCATGTTTCACAGCTAAATGGCAACATATTTACTTCATTACTTCCTTCCAAATCCCATCAATCCAATCCATTTCCATCTGTTTCTATTCATTTATGTGAGTTTCAGTACATGAATACTGTATCAGGTTGTGGATTATGTCTGGTTTCTTTCAGATCTTCTGTCATTACAAGGGATGATACTAAAACTTGCCTGTTTGCTTTATTTATGTCATGCTTATCATAATTTGCCTTGGCTTGTATAGCAGCCACTTTTGCTGATATCCTGATTGTACATGTTGTGATGCTTTTAACAACTCTTTTGGTGACACTAAATGATGTTTCTAAATAATCTTGCAATACACACTGTCCTTTGCTTATTTTCTTTTGAGTCAGAAATGTGTGATGAATACAGGCACCTATTTAGACACTATGAAATGTATAACAAGGACATGTTGAAAAGTGGTTAGGATAACAGGATACAACAACAAAAAAAGAGTAAATTAAAAATGTATTAGTCAAATTATGAAGCAGCTTATATTTTAGCAATAAAGGTGTGCAGAAAAGCCACATTTTCAAATGTATTTCCGGTTTTAAAGCTGCTATTTCGGTGTACTTCTTATTGTTTTAATATGGAGAAGTCCTTTAGTTTACATTTTAACAATAAGGATTGTCAAACCATAGTTTAAAAGATTAACTCTGTTGCAAATATTCACTGAATTGAACATTTTGGAATTAGGAGAATTGAAGGAACATCACAGTCAGGATTGTGGTTGTAGTAACTTGGATTCTAGAATGAGTTCCTTCTTAAGAAATCAGTGTCTAAAATGTTCTTCATTCATTTAACAGTATTTTGTATAAATGTGATGTCCATAAAAATGGTTTGAATGCTGTTTGGCCCTGGTCACAGTACAGCAAAGTAGCAATTGCTGCAACGATATATTTTCTCTTAGTTGTGTATAAGCAGTAGCTAATAGTTTTAACATTTTAATGGGGGATCATTTCTTAGTAGGGTGGGGTTGCATTGGGGAATTTGGACTCATGACCTGAGCATTTCTAAAATGGTGTTCCTTCAGCCCTCCCAATTTAATCAGGATTAGGCAGTGGTGGAAGAAAGGTTAAGGTTAGTATCAAAATACCAATACTACAGTGTTAAAAAAAATACTCTTGTTACAAGTAAAAATCCTGCATTCAAAACATTCCTTAAGTAAAAGTGCAAAAGTATCAAAGTATCAAAATATACTTAAATTACGAAAAGTTAAAGTACTCATTATGCAGAATGGACCATTTCAGAATCACACATAATCCTATTATATTATTGGATTATAATTAGGCTAATGATGCATTGTGGTCATCGCTTTCATTTTGCAGCTGGTAAAGGTGGGGCTAATTTTCATTACTTTATATACTGCTGTGTAGCTTAACCTATAACAATATTTCATAATGTATTAGTTGATTTATATTTTGTATTAATAATATATGCAAAGTAACTAGTAACTAAAGATGTCAGATAAATGTGATGAGTAAAAAGTACAATATCTGCCTTCGTAGTGCAGTAGCTCTAGTAAGTATATATTTGGTATACTATAATAAGTATAAATTAGCATACAATGGAAATACTCGAGTAAAGTACAAGTAGCCTACCAGAAATAATTGAGTAGGGAATATAGACTGATGTCTGGTTACTCTTTGTTTTTGTGCCGCTTCTTCTTCAGTACGGCGGGCGTGGCCTCGAGTGTATGACGTACGTTCATTCCTTTCCAGTGATTGGTTGGATATGACTGATGTTCAGATTTGGCGCCACATTTCCAACACGGAACAGCAAAGAAAGCTCCTTGACAGAAAACCAAAACAACCCGTTGTTCATGCCATTCTAGCGTTATTTTACCCGGTCTGTCCTCATCTTAAAACATTTTAAATTTTGAAAATGTTTATCACGGACATAAGGAAGGAATTTTATGAAGTTGTTGCCAACCAGGTAAGTTGTTATCGAGCTACCGTTAACGTTACCTAACTGTAACATAAGGTTAACTCAACTAGCTAACTTGAACCACGAATGACTGTTTGCTAACGTTACTTAACGTTAGTGGATAGGTACCTTATAGTCAGTTATATTTGAGACGCAAAGTATTTATTTTATATGCTATACTTAACTAACGTTAAACATGTTGTACGTTACTTTGCTTTCAGAGAGTCGCACTCCTGGTGGCGTCAGACATCGACGCTCTTTGCGCCTGTAAGATACTACAGGTAAGACAGCCAGCAGGCAGCTAACGTTAACCGTTAGCAAACATTGGCTCATGCTACCTCTGTTTAGACAGGGCACATACGGAGATCCCCTCAAATGAAATGTACCATATGCCATGCTCTATTAGAAACCACTAGCTTAGTATTTTTGTTTGACGCTATCAATAAGTAGCACTCTTTAGCTATAATGTAGTTGTGTCAGTGAGTTATTTTGTGAAACTATAGCAGCACCTTCCTTGTATAATGTATGTTATGTACAATAACTGATGTGACACAGGACTACAGGATCTGTTGAAGCTTAACATGAGAACATAGTAATGAAATACCTCTAGTCATGTCTCTTACAGTTATGGTCAGCAGATTGTACTTAAATGACGTAAAAGCTGACATTTAAATCATGTGACAATGCTCATTTCCTGAGATAAAACTAATGGCTACACACATTAAATGCTGATAAAAGTATTAATATTATTTATACTATAGATTTGTCTGTAAATTTTCTTACTAGCTTCATTTTCAGTGGCTCAAAATTCACTGTTCCTGTGTGTGTATTTTTTTTAGTGAGCAACTAATGATGAATTAATCAATTCAACAATATTTGCTGAATCTTTTTCTCTTATTACCAGGCACTGTTCCACTGTGACCAGGTCCAGTACACACTTGTGCCAGTTACAGGCTGGCAGGACCTTGGCACTGCCTTCCTTGAACATAAAGAGCAGGTATGATCAAATCAGACCTGAGCTTAGACTTGACTAAATGGCAGAAGGATACACAAAGAAGAACTGTTGATGTTTGCCACACTGTCACTTTACACTAAATGTAATATTTTGGTGTTTGGTGTGTTGTAGTTCCGGTATTTTGTTCTCATCAACTGCGGGGCAAATGTTGACCTTCTTGAGATGCTGCAGCCGGATGATGACTCCATCTTCTTCATCTGTGACACTCACCGGCCCGTAGATGTGGTCAATGTCTACAATGACACCCAGGTGATGGATAATGGTCAATCTAAGTCTTTATTAGCTTGTTCAGAGGTTAAAGTGATGGTTCGGATTATTCACCCTAGGGTCCTTTGCACCATGACCTCGAGCCAAACACCCCCCCAGAAGCTTTTTTCACCTGGGTCTAACATTGGGCGAGTTAGCGTAGTGTAGCGTTAGCCGCTGAATAGCTTAGCGCAGGGGCTAATGGACCCACGTTTGTATCTCGTAAATGACCCCACTAATAATGCCCGAAATGATACCAAAGGTCTACACTAGTACAAATAGGTTATGCACTCATAAAACGATGGATTGGAAAGTTTGTAAGTACACCAGAAATTTATGAACACTTGCCTGCTCTCTGCTCTCTGCTGCTGCTGCTACTGCTGCTGCTACCTGCAGTTAGACGAGTGCTTAGGGCTGTCTACAAATTACTACACCGAAAAGAGATGCAACAAAAATATGTATTAATTTAATGATTAAATAAGGTAATGTCTCTAAACTTACCTCAATTATTACTTGTCTCCTGCTAGTTATATTACAGCACTTACTTTAAAAAGTAAGTTAAATGAAAAAATATTTTTGTTGCATCTCTTTTCGGTGTTGTAATTTGTAGATGTCCCTAAGCACTCGTCTCACAGCAGCAACAACAACAGCAGAGAGCAGAAGCCAGCAGGCAAGTGTTATTTACATAAACTTCTGGTGTACTTACAAACTTTACAATCCATCGTTTTATGTGTGCATAACCTATATATATACTAGTGTAGACCTTTGGTATCATTTCGGCATTATTAGTGGGGTCATTTAAGAGATACAAACGGGTCCATTAGCCCCGCGCTCAGCTATTCAGCGGCTAACGCTACTCTACGCTAACTCGCCCAATGTTAGACCCAGGTGAAAAAAGCTTCTGGGGGGGTGTTTGGCTCGAGGTCATGGTGCAAAGGACCCTAGGGTGAATTACTCCGAACCATCACTTTAAGTACTTTCTCCTGTTTAGCTCTTGAAGTTTGTTAGCAAAACATTAAACCACATCTCAATTGAAACTTTGCTGCCATACGTAAACTTCTGAAACTTAACATTGTATTAACTCCTATCATTTCATCCACAGATAAAGCTGCTAATCAAACAGGATGATGACCTTGGTGTGCCCCCATATGATGATATATTTCGAGATGAAGATGACGAGGAAGGAGGTGACTCTGGAAATGAGAGTGATGAAGGCTCAGAGCCGTCTGGGAAACGGAGAAGATTTGATGAAGTACGTATTGTACAGAATGAGAATACATCACTGAAATTAATCAGAACAGTGTTGTCGTGACTAATGATTGTGTGACTGATCTTGTCATTGCAGGGGGCAGTTGAGAGGAGAATTGAAAGACAGCGAGCGAAGAGGGAGTGGGAGGCACGAAGGTGAAGTGTTTTTTAAGGAGGTGTAGGGGTAAGGTTTGTCATGTAGCGATTACAATTACTAAACCGACACTAATTTTTCACTCTTCTCAGGAGGGAAATCTTGTTTGACTATGAGCAGTATGAATATCATGGGACTTCTGTGAGTAGACAGTTTTTAAATTCATGCGTTTCTTTTCTTTTGATTTCTGGAAACCTTAGATGAGCATGTGGAATTAATTTAATTAAGTCTTAAACTTTCACAAAACTGTTAAATTGTACAGTGTTTTTATATCGTTATACACAATTAAGAGTTAATTATTCATAGCTCTATGTTAACTTTCATTTCACATATTCTGTTATTATTCCTGAATGAATTCTTGAATAATGAACATTTTTAAGTTTCTTCATGTGTCTTTTGTCAGGCATCAATGATGTTTTTTGAGCTGGCATGGGTGTTAACTAAAGACACAAAGGACATGCTCTGGTAAGCTTTGTGATAAAATATTTTTAATGACATTAACTAAACATTGTGGAAATGCACCGCACCCTGTACAGACTTCTAGATGTAGACTCTGAAGGTTTCCTCTTTGCAGGTGGGCCGTCATTGGACTAACAGACCAGTGGGTTCATGATAAAATCACACAGTAAGAATATCTTCAATACTTCAAAACCTAATTCTCAAAAACATCAATTGAGTCCCTTAGAATTAAATAGGGGGACTCGCTGCTGTAGTACAGTCATTACAAGATGTATTTACTTCATGTTGTTTACCCACACTGAATTATTCTTGTCTGCCTTGTTCCTTTTAGTATGAAGTATGTAACCGACATCGCCACAATGCAGCGACACGTTTCCCGGCATAACCACCGAAACGAGGATGAGGAGAACTCTCTCTCTATCGACTGTATGAGGATCTCCTTTGAATACGAGTATCCTTAATTCATATGACATGTTGTCATTGTGGATCTTTTATGTTTTTACCCCCAAAAGTGTCATAGTGGTAGAAATCACTTTCTTTTGAGTTTTCTTAACCCTCGTCTTCAGCCTCCGTCTAACCCTCTACCAGCACTGGTCCCTGTACGAGAGCATCTGTAATTCCTGTTACACGTCGTGCAACTTCAAGCTCTGGACGTTAAATGGCCAAAAGAAACTCCAGGAGTTCCTAGCTGACATGGGGTAAAGACATCAATAAATATCAACAGAAGCACTTATTTCATTAAATGTAATTTAATGTGAGCCTGTCATATGAAATGGAGCTCCCTAACTTGTTTTAATGGCTTGATATTTGCTAATGATCCTTTAACAGGCTACCTCTGAAGCAAGTGAGGCAGAAATTCAACTCAATGGACATGTCGATCAAAGAGAACCTGAGGGACGTGATTGAGGAGTCTTCCAATAAATACGGGTATGAATCCAGAAATGACCTGAACACGCTTAGATGCATTTGTTGACAGACCGCCTGAAATTATTTGTGCCCCCTCCTCTGCCATCAGTCTGAAGGACATCCGCATCCAGACATTTGGTGTTCACTTTGGTTTTAAGAACCGTTTCCTGGCCAGTGACATGGTGCATGCTACTGCTGCCCTGCTGGAGAGCACTGAGAAAGATGAGAGCGACAGTGACAACTTCATCAAGGCTCTGGACTCTCTTTCCAGGTTTGTTGCAGAAACTAAACCAAAATCCTGAACCTCTTAGAGTTCTCATGTGTCGATAAGATCACCAGAACAAGGGGTTTAAAGCTGTGAAATGTCCCCTCTTGGTCTCTCTTTCTGTGTAGGAGTAACCTTGAGCGTCTACATTCAGGCATTGAACTGGCTAAGAGGAAGCTGATGGCCATCCAGCAGACTGTGGCCAGCTGCATCTGTACCAACCTCATCGTGTCACAGGGACCCTTCCTCTACTGCTACCTCATGGAGGTACGAGTGTCTAATTGACCTGCAGGTGTGTGTGGCTGCTTCTCAACAGTATATCCTGCTCAACTCAAAGCCTCCTGCTGCTCTTTCATGTGTAGGGAACACCTGATGTGAAGCTCTTTTCTAAGCCCATTGCCTTGACTCTGCTCTGCAAGTACCTCCTGAAGGCTTTTGTCCATTCTGTAAGTATCTTATTGCCGTCAAACTGGATTCAGACTGTCAGAGAAGAAGCTTTTAATTGCACTGAAAACACACTGTTGTTAGTGTCACTCTTTCAATCGTGGTGTTTTTTGTCTGATAGACGAGAAATAAGCGCTGCAAATTGCTTCCACTCATCATGGCTGCTCCCAAGGACGTGGAGAAGGGAACTGTGATTGTTGTGGGAATCCCACCTGAGTCTGAAACATCTGACAAGAAGAAGTAAGACTAGAGCTGTAACTATTCCAAATTTTGCTGTACATTTCATTGTCTCAGAAATAATTGCGATTAACAATATAATTGTCTCTTTCATTCAAATTTAAAAATATTTATGTACGTATTACTTTTGCAAACAAATTTAATGTTTTGAATGAATCCCAGAATACATATTTTGGTTTATCATGGTTATGTGACCCAGATAATGTAATAACACAGGTACATAGCCTATGAAGTAAACCACGCCTCTTTATTATCATAAAACATTAGATTTTTTCCTTAAGTGAACATAAAACTGTCAGTTACCATCAACAGTCATACCCATTACGACCTTAGCTAATGTTAGCAATTAATTGCGGTTAAACAAAGAATTGGTGATTATGTAAAAAAAAATTGTGATAAGAACATTATGTAATAATTGTTATAACCCCGGAATCCTGAACTTTTTACTATATAGTCAAATATATAATATCAAATAGTCAAAAAAAAACATGACTCTATCTATCTATCTATCTATCTATCTATCTATCTATCTATCTATCTATAGTATAGTTTTTTGCTATTTAATCTTCAGACCTGCTGATGAGTATACGTTTCCACCATGTTATGTGATACTTTGAGAGAAAATAATACTTAGACTTAATAACTGCAAGAAACAATTACTTTTTTTATTTGTTTGTTATAAAGTAAGTGTGTTAAAATAGAGTTCAATGTTATCTCTTCAGACTGCTTTTTTATTTTTTTTATTTGACCAACAGTTCAAAACTCAAAGATATTCAATCAACAATGATATAAAATAGAGAAAAGTCTTCACATTGGAGAAGTCGACACCAGAAAATTGTTTGTTTTACTTGAAAAATGACTTATTAAATGACAATATAGTTGCTGTTTAGTTTTCTGTCGATCGACTAATCAACTAATTATGTGTTGTGAGCTGCCAAAATTGCCTAATTTTCTCAACTGTCCTTTTCTCTGTGCTCTAAAAGTTTCTTTGGTCGAGCATTTGAAAAGGCTGCAGAGAGCACCAGCTCCAGAACCCTTCATGACAACTTCGACACTTCGAGTAAGATTGATGATGTTGTTTTTCTAATGTGCTGTTTTATTCCTCATAAATGTTTTATATCTGGAGCTGTCCAACTCTTCATCAGACACTAGGTGGCAGCCTTGTCTTCATTTCTAGCAGAGCTTCTAGCGCCAAACATCATGAAAAGAATAGGATTTTTGTTCTGTGCATTATTTGAGGTTCTTCTTGTCACTATCGGCAGTGTCACATTAGTCATGTTTCAAATGCAGAATAAAATTTGTTAAATATTTCTGCACCTTCCTGTCCCAAACATTTATCCCAAACTACCTTTTTGCTCCTTACAGATGTGTAAACTGTTTCTTCGAGCATGTATTCATTCTTACCTGTGTTTTGTTTCTCTGCAGTAATTGAACTGAAGACGGATGACAGGAGCAAGTTTCTGGATGCACTCATCACCCTCCTGTCATGAGAGGGATTGGAGCATGAGTTTTGGGTCTTGAACAGTGTAAGTGCTGCTACTGTTCACATCTTTATGTCTGACATGTACAGCTTCACCAGTACAAGAACTTTATCCATGATTTTAATGTTTTTGTTTGTTTTAATCAATTTTGTGTGTATATTGTACAGTCTTTCTGTAAATGTGTGTAAGTCTTAGTTTTGCTTTTAAATTCTTGAAACATTTGTCTTTTATTCCTGAGTGGTTCATCACATTTTTACATTTTAAACCAATTTAATAAACCATAGTAAGTTTCTTGAATGCTTTTGTTTACTTCTTTGTCTTGCATAAATAGGACTTGACCTTTGGTCTTTAGATTCATATTGTTACCAGGTACTCTTATGTTTGTAGACACGCCTTGTATATGTTTTATGTGCTCATGCTGCCAAGTCTCCAAAGGAGAGATCCCATGTTCCATATGGATGACCTGTTTTAATTTATTTCACTTAGCAGGATAGATGTTTGCTGTCAGAGATTTTAGACCGAAGTTAAATCACAGGCTAATTTCAAATACTCCAAATCATGTCCTTTTTCATTTCCTAACCACTAATGAGTGGCCTAGAGACCACACTGCTAAAAGAACAAAAATTAAGTTGAAACTGACATCCTTTTAGAAATTTCTGTAATAAGGAAGTTTGAGATGACCATATGTCCTGCCCTTCAGTTAAAGATGGCCTGGTGTATTACAAGCTAACAGAGATAAGAAAAAAGAAGTACTGAATCATCTTTCCTCAACATTTAGAGGTTGCGCAAAAGTTTTTCTCTGCGGATACCGATTTTGATACCTCACTCAGGGTATCTGCTAGCATAATTAATGGTCAAAAAAGCCCCAAAAAGAATCTATAAAAACAGAAACAAAACATAGAAACACCTGTTTGCAGTTCTGATTAAGAACCACCATTGTTGGTTTGTTGGCTAAAAGACCACAAGGACCTAATCTATTCGTCAAAAGAGAAGTTGAACTTTCTCTTGTGTCATTTAACAAAGATCTGGCAGAGTGTTGGCTGTTGGCAGTCACAGCCGGTGGTGGCAGAGAGTGATCCAAACTGATTACAGTCTTTTCATCTTGATCCAATCTTTTGTTTTTTGCACAACTTGTGGTTCCACAGAAAGTATAACCACTCTTATTGTATTTGTGAGACTTCTAGTAAAAGTATTTTAGATGTAATGAACTTAACTTCTTCAGAACTCAGCCTGCTCATGTGGGGCAAAGGTGAGGGCTGTGGCCTTGGCCCACATTGGAGAATGTAGGCCAGGCCTCTTGGTGGTGATTTAATGCCGGCCCAGAGAGTGACTGGAAAGGTGGAGTCTGGGCTGCTCTCTGCAGAGTGATTAAGATGCTTATCACTCTTGGATCGGGATGCGATCGTGACCTCCACAGTGGAGTTTTTTTTTTTTGCTTTTGCAGGAAAGTCCGGACTGAGTGGCAGCAGTGGGACTGAAACATGCCGTTATCTACATCGAGCTGCAGCAAGGGGATGTTAATGCAAATGGTTTTATTGTCACCAGTTGAGGTTTTGTGCATCATCATCATCATCACTTAATTGTGTATGTATGAATGTGTACATCGCGCTGCTTCCCCTGTGTCAACTGTTTGAGAACTATTTACATTCATAATGATATTGTTTATAGTCACAGCAGAGTGATGTTATCCAGGAGAAATAATCTCCCAAACTTTGTGAAAAAGGAAGACACGTTTATACAATTAACAGGGCGTAGAGACTGGTTAGTTTGAGACATAATTATCATGAATTGCTGATAAATGCCTCTTCAGCGGCCTCTCTGTTTTTCACTTATCTCATTTTAGCTACTTGTTTTTTGTTTGTTTCCGGTGAGTGTGCAAATTTTTAACATATTTAACATTACTGCTTTTCACAAATCATAAGAACCAGCTGCAGACTTATTTCAATGAGACTTGGTAATTTAGCAGCATGAGTTTCTGATTTAGAAGTTTTGATATCTGTATCATGATTGATCATAACAATTTTTGCTATGGGTTAATTTTGCTATGGGTCAAAAACATCTTTTCCCTATGCGTTTACAGATAATGTTGGGGAATATAGAAATCCCACAAGCTGAACATTAAGTAAATATTAACTGACTTTAGTTCTATTAGTCTACGTTTTCAAGCTATCAATTAGGTTTTCTTAAACTATCGGCTAACAAATATGAAAGTAATTTATTCATCTTCTCCAACTGCAACGCATTGTGGGTGACCCACACCTCTGGAAAGGCCGTCGTTCACTCGCTCCCTCAGCCCTCCGAGGGTCGATCTCACCAAGTTGACTTCTGGTTTTCAGATAAATACAACAACACTTACTGTATGATGGCGGCGTGGATTCCCCTGAGTGGAAGGGAACGAGGGCATGTTGAACAACTAATAAAACACGGCCTTAGTTTAGTCTTCTCCCTGTCGGCTGTTGAGAACAGGATCAAGCCTCAACAGCTGTTGTTTTAACTCACCTGACACTTACCTGGTGGATGAGCAGAGACGGTGGTAGCGTCAGTCGGTCTGTTGATAGCCCAGTGAGGAGATCCACCTGTTCAGCCCTTCATTTGGCCTCCTCCTCTCAGCCGTCAATCACTTTGCTCTCCATCCCCCCTCTTGCACCTCTGCTGAAGTGGAGCCACGGCCCTTTCCGCCACTCTGCTTCTGAGGAATGTGGCATGCAACAGACCCAACACACACACACACACAGGCACACACACTGAAGTAAACATACCCCCCCAAAGGCAGGATCATACAGCCAATGTGTAGATGTGCAGAGCGGTATTTTTGAAGGCCTCCCACTCAAAAAGTCATGTTGCCTTTTACTCCTCAAGGGTGAGCTGCTGAGTGGAGCTTTAATAGGAGTAATGATGTGGTGATGGGGTCACTGATACAATATGTTCTGGCTTATATGATGCAGTATTTTACCATATTAATCACATTTCAATCGGTAGAAACTTCGTTAAAAGGTGCAAAAATAAATAAATGTATTCATCACATCACACAATATTGAAATGTACAGAGTCTTTAGCTATTAGATTCTATCTCTATGTAAATCATTTTATAAGGGATAGAGAAGCCAAGAGTAGGCATATCCCCCGATGGAGTCTAGACACTGGTGGTGGTGAAGGAGCCTGAAGACTGGACAGAAGTACAGGAGCGGTCTTCCGAAGGGGGACCTAGGGTGCCGTAGATGACGATGACCGGAGGTGAATGGGGAGGAAGTGGGTTGCACGCTTTGCCTGAAATGACAACTGACAGCAGCAGAGATAAGAACAGATTTAAAGCAGGGATGCTATGATGTGATTGGCTCATGGAATTCATGGCCAATTCTCGTTGGTTTAACTGAAGAGTGAACACACAGAATCAGCTGATCAGTTTAGGAAAGAGAGAGGTGAATGAAAGCTTAGAAGTCTAATTTACGCTGAGATTCATAACTACCTGTACTTAAGCTTTGATGTCGTACATACATACAGTAGCTGTTATACATGCAACTCACCAAGAAGCAACTTGAGATATGAGCATCTTATGATCCTTACTGTTAACTTTGTTTGTATTTCGGCTTTCATATTTTATAATTGCACATTTTATTAATATTTATATTTGAACTGTTTCCTACTCTGTACATACAAATTCTGTCTTTGTCTCTTATTCCTAAGGATTATTTATTGCTTGCAAAAAACATCCTCCATGTACGCCAGGGTAAGATGCACATGAGAGTAAAGGGAAATTGGTTGCATTGCAGCTTTTATTTGAATATCATTCTTTGTTACAAACAGGTGCATATAATCAACAAGGTCAGAACACAGGCTACCGGTCTCCCCTTTCCGGGATACTGTTTTTCATAACACTTTGTTACACTTTGAAGGCCGCTCTCTGCTCCCTCCGCCTTTACATGCTCACAGTCTTCACCTGGCAAAATTGAAATGGACTACTTTTACACAGTGTTTCACAGAAACACAGCAAGAAGCCTAATACTTCTCCTGGCTTTGTTACAGTTTCACAACAGTCCCTCTTATTTAGGCTATACTTCATTATTATTATTATTATTATTATTATTAGTTTTCAAAGCTACAAGCACATGAGCATTTTACCACAAGAATACCAATAACAAAATAAAGTACTATCTTATTTTATTTATGGACCAAAAATGTCTTGACTTCCTTTTCTCTGCTTCCTTCTCGAACAGTTCAGTTCAGTTGTTTTTATCCCTCCTTACTGCCTCTCGTGTCTCTCTGTCTCTAACAATCTCAGATTCCAGATAGGATTAGTTTTACCGGACAGCCGGAGACAAAGAACTACAGCTGACTGTTTCTGCCTGCTGCCTGTCTCCCCATCATGCTGTGAGAGGATGCACACACACACACACACACACACACACACACACACACACATACACACTCATACACACTTACTCACACACTTACACACAGTCACACATATATATACACTACACTCACACACACAAGCTCAGCATACGGGAAACCCCACACAACTTCATAGACAAACATTTCACTAAAAACCTCAAAAATCAGCTTCTCTTCAGACCTCCTGCTACTGGCAGCTTTATGTCAGCCTGTCAGCCTGTCAGCCCACAGATGCCCTTAACGATCCCTAACCCTTGTAACCTTTAACCCCTCGAGACCTCTCACAGTTGGGGGTTATCGCCCGAATCGCTTTCCTCTCTTTCATTGTTTTAAAGTGCTTTCAGCAGGCAAAAGAGATTAGTATTGCCTGGGAAATATTTGCATGAATTTGATACTTATTGACTGAATTCTGTGGCTGAATTGGCTTAATTCAGACATACTGCAAGTTCACTGAAATGAGTTGTGTAGGTGTAATTTATTTCAATACATAATTACATATTAAATATATACTGTACTGTATATCATTTATTTCATTTTTATTCAACTGCATATTCATTTCCACTGTTATGCACCATGCCATGTGACTGGCGTCATATTTTGAAATGTTGTAATTTAGAGACAAGCTAATGATTGAAAAACATGATCCACAGACTTGTGAAAAGGACAAGCCTGCTTCTGCTTAAATACTGTGACGAACATCCTCTCACCCATCTTAGACATAGTAGTGTCATTCTTCTCATCTAACATTTGGCAAGAAAGCAAATAAGCGCATTTCCCAATGTATTGACAAACCTTAAACCTTTATGCTCTCAACCTGCAGGCAATCCAAATGTTTTTTTTGTCTTGCAACATCCTGATGCATTTCACATTAATATCAATAAAATGATTAGTGACATCTTATATCTCCTGCGCAAGTTATCAGTCCTTGTGTGACCAGATGAACGTTTTTCGTAGCATCAATAACCACCCACCCCTCCCTGCCTCTGTAAATAAGATTAGACTCAAGACATAGACATAGAAGGCCTTTATCATGCCAGTTAATATTGTGCTTCTGTGCACAATATTCCCATATTTTCGAACAGAATTATAATTAATTGATGGAGCTTTTTAGGCTCCTGGGGCAGTTGCTGCCTCTGTATTGAAGATGGCATACAGTATGTTTATGTGTAAATATGTTTTCCACAGCTTGCTTTTTAAGCCACAGTGGGGGGAAACCTCAGCTGGCATGTTGTTCACATTTCATTTTACACAGACACTGGGATGCCAGGGAGGAAAACTGAAGGAGGCCAGGCTGAAAACTCAACAGCTTCATTCTGCGGTCGGGTATCTTTTCTTTCACTCTCAGCGGTAGGTGTCTTAGTCATGCTGGACCCCCTTTAGTGGATGACATGCACAACAACTTTCATTCTTGAAAATACACTGCGGTCTCATGCACAAAGACAGAGCTCAGAAAGAGAAAGACAAAAACACTTTAACATGGGTTTGTTTTGTTATGTATGCGAGTTTTTTCACATATCAAGTGTTGACTTATTTAACAGTCCTGAGAATAATAAGCAAGAGTTTTCCTGCAAGATGCAATTAGTGTGGAAACAATACACTTAGTACACCTCGAAATCCTGTTTGTGTGTCTGTGTTTTAGACAGGGTGTTTGTTTACTTAGCCACTGATTGCCATATCCTATGTTAATATGGGACTCCAAATTACCAGAAGAGCCTGAAGCTAAAAGCAACACCACCTGTGCTACTGTGATTGCAAACATGGTGTATAAAGGAAGGGAGTTTTTTTTATTTTGTCCTGACTTGACATCACATACATCTTACTAACCATGCCAAATCAGAAATGTCTCCTAATCCCACCCAGACATTCCTCATGCTGCCAAGCCTCCTCTTCATCTCACCAGAGGGCTGTCATTCACCTCTTTGTCTGCTCCAATTTACCTTTGGGTCTGTATCTGTGTCTGTTTGTGTGTGAGTATCTATTTGAAATTTCCAATGATATACTGTATGGAAACATGATCTCACTCACTCAGGCATGAAAGGAGTTCAGACTCCCTTCTCCTCTCTCATGTTTTTTAGATAAAACCTTCACTGTGCACTCTATTTATTACTCTGTTAAGAATCTGTTGCTTTAAAACTGTTGTTGGCTTGTCTCAAATTACACAATACTTAAATATTGTGTAGTTTTGGGAAAGTGTGATTGAATACTTGGCAGCAGTTTTTATAAATATTAAGGTTATGTTGGGCTGTTTAGGTGTGATGCTACAACTGTATCAATATAAGTGACACTGCATTAAAAAGCAGCACTTTTAACCCCTTACTGTTCGGTTTACAACCTTGAGGTATACCTTTAAATAGTTATAATAGATTTTTTTAGGCCACTTGGGGACATCGGAAAACAAGTTGTGAACACAACATTGACATATAACCTTTGAATTTTTATATGACAAACCTGATAGCAAAGAGATGCTTTTTTTTTACATATCCAGCAGATACGGAGTAAAATAATTTATTTGGAGCCGTGTTTCTTTTCACCTGATGAATGAAGTCCAATATTCACTCTCGTTTTGCTCTGCTTTGGTCTCCATCAACTCCTGAGATCTAAATGCTCCACTATGTTCACCAGATAGTCTCCAACTGTGTCTGTCTGCCATTTGGTGCTGAGCAGTAGTTCCATGTACAGCGGGTTTTTAAGAGGTTTTTAAGAGCTTTTTCCCTTTAGTTAGAAGTTACATACATAATTCCTGTGTGTGTGTGTGTGTGTGTGTCCGTGTGTGTGTCTGCGTCTGTCTTTGGGAGTGCTTTAACCAGCAAACTTCACATGCACCCCTCCTCTCCCACACCCTCCATGTTCCTTCCTGTTTCCTGTTCCGCTGTCCACTCCACAGGAAGCCTGGTCGTGCTGCTTCGACAAAAACCTGTGAGTCATGGAGCCACAAACTTTGCGAACATGCAGGAGAAAAGAAATGTGATGTTTTTTGTTCTGATCTCTTACCTCTAACATTGTTTCTCAAACAAACGGCTCATTGGGGCTTTAACTCTGTATACAAAGCCACTTTTGTTCTTCATGTTTAACCACCTGCTGACTCTTGGCTTTGCTATCTGTTAGTAAGCTCCATCCAGCTGGGACGTCTGTGGACTGTATGCATCTGCTGGCTCTGGTGTAAGTCTGAGTCAATCAATAATAACATTGATCAAGTCTCAATTATCTTATGACTCACTGCTACATTCATGGTTGCTTTGAATAATCTATGTCATATGAAATTAAAACTTCAAATTGGCAAACTTTCCATAAGTTGACCGTGTAGCTGATAGTTTGAGAAGCTCCGGGTTGTAGGTTGTGTTGTATTCTGCTTGGATCTGATCATGCCTGGTCAATAGAGGGGAGTGACTTTCGACTCATCTGACCTGAGGCCAGATTCAGAGTTCAAAGTTCATGTCATGAGAAAAAACTCCCCAGCTCAACCACACCAAACAAAATGCACAACGCTCACTGGCTGCAGCACAAATCTGAAACCAGTACGCAACCTGACCGACTTCTGACATGACCTTAACCATGTGGCCCTCGCTTCGCCGGGCTCAGGGAGGTCAAGTTTACAGGTCTGTTTTGTTATGTCATTTATTTCTGTGAGACGTTTCTGAGATATCAGCAACATTTATTTCTCATTTGTTTATATTCATGTTTTCACTCCTTTTGACCAGTGCTAGAGTTTTTTAATGTGCAAATTTATGGCAACACAAACAACCAACAACATTTGCTCTTAAAATGAAACACAATGTGTTTCTGCTGTCACAGCTCTTTTTGCAGTGACCATTACAAGCTTTGAGTAAATCCCTTCTTCCTCTTCAAGACTGATGTGTGTGTGTGTGTGTGTGTGTGTGTGTGTGTGTGTGTGTGTGTGTGTGTGTGTGTGTGTGTGTGTGTGTGTGTGTGTGTGTGTGTGTGTGTGTGTGTGTGTGTGTGTGTCCATGTGTCCATGTGTCCATGCTTGCAGGAATGTCTTTTATTAGGCTCATCCATACCACCACATTATAGGCCTCCGTAACCAGGCAACTGCAGGTTCTGGCTGGTTACCATGCGGCAGTGAGTGACGTTGTGTGCCCTATTTGCCTCTCTCCTTATTGGAATGAGGGCCTTTTTAAAGGTGCACCCCCTCAACTCTTTCAACACACACATACACTCACTTAACCTCTTGCTCACACACACACACACACACACACACACACACACACACACACACACCCTGCGCTTCGTCACCCTCTGTGTGGTGACTAGAGGAGTGGAACTAACAATCCCACAAAAACATCTCACTGAGGCAGACCAGACTGGACCTTACAGCGAGAGTCTTTGTGTAGAAAAACCCATACAGATCCCAAATTAGGAACGCCTACTGTAGCCAACTGTGCTGAGAGTGCTGAACAGTACTGACAAAATCACATATCCTAGTATTCTTGATAGCATTACTATATGTAGTAATTTCACTCAGTTACAACAATCTAAATAGTTTATAAAACATTATATGTCAGTTGACATAAACATGAAAGTATATAAGCAATTATTTTCATTACCAATTACTCTCAATTAATTGGTTATTTGTTTGCTTATGTCAGATGTTAGAGCCCAAGTTAAAATAATAAAAGAATTTTGTTCTATCAATGACCCCAAACCCCAAAATATTCAGATCAATATCAAATAGGACTAATAAACCAGCAAATATTCACATTTACGAAGCTGGAACCAGTGAATTTTTGCCATTTTGTCTTTATAAAAACACTTAAATGATTGCTGATTAATTTGTTGTTGATATATATTTAATTAATCGCCTAACTGTTTCAGCTCTACATGAAAGATCATTCTTGACCTTGGAAGTATTAGATATGTAGTTTTTAATTATGATATAATTTGACACTTACTACACTTTTTTCAGACCTTTCATCCAAATTCACATGGTAATCAGCGCATGGAGGCCAAAACACGTGAGAAGTCTTAAAAGTGCTGTGGGTGAAATCATGACAGATCCATCTCCATCCACTGCTGAAAGCTGTGTTATATGATTGAAAGCTCTAGAAAATGTTTGCACCATAAAGTGGAGTTAGGATTTTTTGTTAAACCTATATCTTAATTTAACGATATGACATAACAAATGTAAAACAGTAACTGGGCAGTGAGTATTTGTTTTGAACGGGGAGGATATTTTCTGGTAAATAATACAATTAGCCTACAGAAAATAAGAATGACTGATTATTGATTTAATTAGAAATGATCTTGTGAAGTCCACAAGTCACACACTCCCCTGACTGTATTCAGACTTTCTGCACAGCAATGTTTTCAACTTTTAAGAAGGCATATGACCTGCTAAGATTCTTAAGTGACCAGCAAAACAAGTATTATAAGCTTTTGTAATCCAGTCCTTTGTTAAATCAGAGGACTGATACTCATAAAGTGAAATATGTTTTTCTATTGATGTTTTATTGATGTTCCATCTTGTATATGTAATACCTATATCACAATATTGTAAATTATCTCCAGTGTATGGATATATGTGGGGCCCATGAAGCAGCTGTGGATAAACTAATTGCTTCAAAGTGATGGTGTGTAATCTTTAGTGGTAAAGCCAATCTATTTTAGCACCGCCCTGATGGAGGGAGACGGGGTTGTGACGACGAATGAATGGTGACTTGCGGGATGACTATTCCAGCAACTTCTCCATGGCTCTAATTTGAACGCCTTTCATTGACTGCGGACAAGGGGGTGGGGGTGGTGGTCGGGGGTTGTGGAGTATTGTGAGTTGAACAGCAGAGCCCCACTCTAGCTGAATGGGCATTGTCATCTGGATTTCTATGGCTAACCAAAATACTTTCTCCCGCCGTGGGGGTTTATGGATTCACGGTGGGAACGGCATGCATTACGCACAGCCGTGGAGAGTTCTCCTGCTTCTGCAGACTATCACAACTCAGTTGTCAGTTGTTTAGTTTAAAGGACACACTTTGACTAAATATTTCAGACAATATATTCAGTTTAATCTTAATAAAATGACACAATATGGCATCTTCATATACAAGAATAATGAATCATTACATCAAACATCAACAAACCAACAGAAAACAAAATTTATTCCTAGAATTTCTAAAAAGAAAAGACTTCCGACGATGTAAAAACGTTGCAGGTGTTCAGTGCAGACGAATAACGGACTGTAACATTTCAGGTTGTGATCTACAGATCCTAGGCTCTCCGAAAGCTACAGGTCCAAAATTAGACTGCACACTGCACACTTTAAAGTCACCGCCATCAATTTCTGAACAACAAAAAAGCCTGCCCGAGATTTATTGGGACTTTAACATGTCTAGACTTTTCTTTTTCGGTCTTTATTGCTTTTAGACATTGTTGGAGTCCTCAACATGTTGGCGTAGTTCCACTAAAGGAAATAGGTCTTTGAATGTGCGAGAGTGCAATCATTCTCAGTTACTGTACAAGTGTGTGCTCACAATGAACATCAAAGCAAAAGAACAGAACAGAGCTATATATTCGATGGCAAGAGTTCCTCAAGAAAGGAAACACTTTGCAGTTACAACGGTAAAGAATTTAAAATAGCCTATAATAATTTCGAAGACTTACAAAAAGCAGGTACCTAACACAGATACTCCCTTTGTCGTGTGCTGCCTTTTATAGTAGATAGTCTTTTTTTAATCTCCTGTAGATGCAAAAATGATTTTTGAATTTGTGGTCCGAGCGTATTGAAGGGCCAGTGTAAAAACAGCATTTGTGCTTCCATTGATTTTCAGAGTTCATATTTCTAAAAACAAAAACTGCAGGTGCAAAGAAATCCGTCAAAAAACAGTTTTTCAAAAGCTGCAGGTCACTTTTACGCACCGCCTGCTATGAGCACATAGCTACACATAATTCCTCTTATCATAGTCCCCGTTCGGCGTGGCTCTCTTAGTCGGTGCGTACTTTACCGAGTATCCAGAGTTCCCGCTGGAGGGACAGGAGCAGCACAGCAGCGATCCTCCGAGCAGCAGCATCGCTGAGGCCGCCCAGCCGATGTAGAGCGCAGCGCCGATCTCCCTCTTCTTTGATGCGGGTACCTGCGGGTTGTAAAAGTCCGATATGATGCTGTTGGCCATCCAGCAGAGAGGCACCAGCACAAACACACCACTGATGATGTAGATGACCCCTCCGGCGTTCACCACCCGGGCTTTGACGTACTCAGCGCGGATACAGTTGGTGCACTGCGCCCCCGCAATCACAACCATGAGCCCCAACACGCCCATCACCGAGGAGATGATGGTGAGCGCTCTGGCCGCCTGCAGGTCGTGGCTGAGGGAGAGGACGGAATCGTGCACCTTGCACTGCATCTGGCCCGTGCTTTGCACCACACACGTCATCCACAAGCCGTCCCAGATTGTCTGAGCCACCACGATGTTGGCTTCGATGAAAGCCGTCACCTTCCACATGGGCAGCCCGCACGAAACCATCACCAGGAACGAGCCAATTACGCACAGCGATAGTCCCACGATCTCCAGTCCGGCCGACACCATTTTCGCTCTATACGTTTAGTCAAAGCCTGTCTGAAACTTTTCGAACTCTCCCCTTAATGTATCTTCTTGAGAGCAAGGTGTATTTCTACTCTTTATCTCTTCGTTCTCGCCTCGATGTACAGGAGCGTCAATCGTTAGTTGCGCATCACTCACCACATTTACTCGGAGATGTAAGAGACAGCAGCTGAGTCTCTTTGTTAAGAGGTTGTGAAAACAACTGGAATCACAGAAGCACCGTACCACGAATATCTGCGGGGTGGGGGTGTATGGACTAGAGGAGAAACTTTCCTCCAATCAGATGTGGCCGCATCCTCAAGGGACCAATGAAAACGCAGGGAAGTTGTGAGGCTGAATAAAGCGGTCCAGATTGCATTGTGCGTTTGAACAGTTATTTACAATGAATAGAGGGGGCAGGAGAGGGGGTGAAGGCGTACGGGAGTGTTTTAAGGGTATGGAGCAGCTGAAATGCAGTGGCAATCACGGAACTTGTTATTGCTTTTTCAGACATGGAGGCTAGTGCCACTTGTCTGCGGTAGACCTATAGCCCTTAAAAGACCATTTCACACCCACTGTGATGTGTACAATGCTCTTCATTGGCTGTCTTAAAATGCCAGAAAAGAAGAAAGAAAAGAAATTATTTTTTAAATATAGCCTATTCACTTCAGTTTGAAGCAGTTTTTACAGCCCTATCTCAGTGTGTTTACTAAGAAAGCCTGATAATTTCTGTTTGGTCTACAGAAACATGTAAAACAATTTTCCTTTACACATAAGTTATTATTATGCACCACTCACAAGGAAAGAATTTGTGAAATGTAATGACTTGTCAACAAACAATAGGCCTAATTTACACTAGAAATATTCCCTTGATGTGTGCCCTTGATGGTGTTTTTATACAACCTGGCAACATCACAATGTAAAATACTTGTTGTTGCATTTATTTAAAGCTTACTTCAAGAAGTATCAATCAATTCATTTTAATAATTTCAATTAATTGTAAATGCGTTATATGCTATATTTACTGTATATTCATCTCAATTCATCTCGAATATTTTAAAACATCATTAGGCTGTGTTTTGCCTACAAAATCGTAATCTGTAAAGTAGGCCTATGTGCGACTGTCAAATGAATATAGCAGGCTATTTGAATTTAAAGAACATTATCCTCCGAAAGTAGTGAAGTAGAATAAACGGAAATATGGAAATGCCTGGACCTAAAATTGCATATAAGAAAACATAGGCTAACATGACCAATATAAAATTTATTTTCACCAAACCAAATACAGTTTGCCAGCTGCCCGTTTTAAATAAATAGCAAATAGTTCAATATTAGGCTACAATAAACTTTTCCCACGAAGTTTTGAGTCGACAAGGGAAAATACCCGTTACTGGGCGGAAGAAACTGTAACACTCAGGCAGCCATATTGGATCTAATAAGGAATGATGTTTTGCGGGTCAGCCGTCCTGACCGTTGAGCTGTAATGGCGTCAGTGGCGCAGCAAGATAGCTGGTCGTGATGAAAAGCTTCAGGGACGAGGGCGGGGGCGGACTCACAGAGACGGTTTCCGGGTTTCCCTTCCTGGGCTGGGACAGCGGCAAGAGGCAGAAACTCCAGTTGATTAACAATAATTCAAAGTTACGTTCAGGTAAGGCACTGCTCAGTGTTTTTTTTGTTTGTTTTTTAGAGACTTTTTGAATTAGAAAGAGCAGGGGGAAGGAGACCCACTGGAGAGTCGGTTGAAGGCTTGCTGGAAACATGACACCAGCCGCGGTGACAACTGTTGCTTGCTAAAGTTTGACTTGTAACGTTAACAAACTTCCAGTGCTGAATTACACTCAAATTCGGTTTATGAAACGACTTTTAAAAGAGTGAATCACGCTTTTAGGACCTGAGGTATTTAACTGCGTACGTGCAACTTATAACTTAATGTCATTGTCCCAGTTGATATGTTTGATCAGTCAGTGTCAGACTGGGTGTGGTAACGTTAGACATCCACAGACACAGAGGCCTTCACACACGTTTCAATCTCTCATATCCAGTGACTGAAGCATTGATTTATAATCTCCTTAAATATTTGACACAAATGTCCAAGTAAACATTTCGACCTCGGATTTTCATAACAATGATGATAGCCCAATACTTTTTTTGAAAACACTGAGTGCTTTTGAACTGATTTACAGTCCTATTGTCCCAGTTCATTGCAGGGAAACTCTACACTTCAGTGGGCCTTATATTCCTAAATCAGCACCATATAAAATCTGCATCAGACGTGCCTTTGAAAGTATTGACTTCCACACATTTCCTGTAAATCCCTCTTGTGTAACATTCCTGAACTCTGAAATCGCTTTCTAACATCCGACTAATCCTTGACCTTTTGATTGTAAAGGCACATTTGCGCAAAATAAATTTTGTGTTTAGACAACTTCACAATAACAGTGGGAAACAATAACATATTCTTATTATGTGTCTGTCTAAGATGGTGGCGGAGGGCCACTATTGAAGAATTATCATCCATCTTTGCTTGTGTTTTGGCTCAGTGAAAACATGCATATTCCACTTCCTTTCTTGCTGAGTGGTGAACACTATGGGCACGGTGGCAGACTGTGTGAGCTGATATCTCAGGCTAGCAGCTGCCCTGAAACAATTTCGCTTTTCACCCATCTGGACACAGATCAGTTTGCTATCAGAAGGACAACATCTATTACTGAAAGATGTCTCAGGCTTGTGGTCCAGCACCTTCACCGTTCTCTGACCTTTCCCCTTCCTGTGACCTTGTCTCACAAACACTGGCCAGCACAGGAGTTCCAGGGAAGACCTCTGTCTTACACTAACTACAAGGGGATGTTTCCTCCCGTTTTGTCTGTGGTGTAAATGGAAAAACAAAACTTGATTCACAATGACAGACCGAAGTGGACTTGAACTATTGTGTCAGGGGTTTGAATGATGGTGTTACACAGCAAGATACCTTTGTTCACGAGAAATACTGGGTGAAGAAATGCATGTACAAAATTACTTTGATCCCTACAAGTGTTGGATTTATTGTGATAACATTGTCATAATTGACATTTGTTTTACAATGCTGTAGTCAGCCAAGTAAATATGTTTGCCCTCACTAAATGTAGGCGTAATGAGGATGTGATTACCTCAAATTTAGGGCTGCAACTGTTTATTTTCATAATTTATGAATCTGTCATAACAATATTTATTATAATTTTCAAAGAGTACGAAGGTGACATGTTGTACTTCCTTGTTTTGTGTGACCAACAGCCCCAAAACCAAGGATATTAATTTTACCATGATAAAAACAGAAGAGCAGTACTTCCTCACATTAAAGAAAATGAAAATTATCAATTTGTAATTTTCTGTTGATTGATGGTTTCTTACTTGATAATGTATGAGTAATGAATCTAAGTTATAATCAAGTGATTTGTGTTGATATTCAACACTTGTTATCCAAAATAGTCATTTATCAATGCATTCATTTGCAATATTCTCACATTCAAATGTCCATTATCCAAATTATACAGATGGCCAGAAATGAGCATGGAGATTTAATTTAATTTTTACTTGCAACCTTAACTGCACCACATTGTTAGTTTCACAATGAATCATCAATATAGAGCTTTATTTTTTCCACCTAAACTTCATTGTATTGTTCAGCAGCTATTTTGTTGCTGCATGACTCCCACTTGTTCCCCATCATCATAAACGGTCCATCCTGTGCTTTAAACTGTGTGTGTTTGGTTTCCTCATGGTTGAAAGGCTTTTTCATACCGCTTATTGTGGCTTTTTTTCCTTGCTCTGTGCCCATATTATAAAGGGGTTTTAAAACCAAAACCTAAAATACACTATCATATCTTTATTGTTTTTGCCCACCACCACTACCTTTGGTCCACAAGGGCTACTTAATTACTGTCAAGCCCCCCTGTTTGTGTGTGTGTGTGTGTGTGTGTGTGTGTGTGTGTGTGTGTGTGTGTGTGTGTGTGTGTGTGTGTGTGTGTGTGTGTGTGTGTGTGTGTGTGTGTGTGTGTGTGTGTGTGTGTGTGTGTGTGTGTGTGTGTGTGTGTGTGTGTGTGTGTGTGTGTGTACATGCGCCAAACATAGTTTTATTATGCTCAGTCACAGTCAGTAGCGTTGGGGTCCCTGTTGCTGTGATCAGTTGCCAGTAAATTACCATTTTTGTTGTTGTGCCACCGAGTTCACTAAATCTCCATGGTGTGAAATTATTGTTTCAATGTTTCCAATAAAAGCAAAAAGACTTTAATCCACACAGAGTTGGTGTGCGGACCCTTGACACTGCCTGTCAGGAAGGTGAATAGTTCTTTCAGCACTGCTGCCTTTAATGGCTTCACTCCAACCAATAAATCAACTATAAATGCATTACATGCCAAGAACTTTGGCTTTACTAAGGTGGCATTTTTTCCCTTTTGGCCCAAACTGTTTAATCTCCCCTACGTCTGGCCTGTTGATAGCTGTGTCTGTAAGCAGCTCAGCAGCCTTGCCGATTAAATGGCCAGTATTAAGAGAGCATTTTTGAAGTGTGCCTCCCGCCTGTCTGTCCTGTAGTGTTGTCTTTGTGATATTTCAACTGCGATAATGGAACGGTTTAATTAATCTGCTGCCGGACTAATGCTGGTTCCCACAGAGAAATAACACTTGGGGTGTGTGTGATACACATGAATACGCCTGTGTGGGCCGCTACATTAAATGAGTTCATTTACAATGAAAGCACATTTATTATCGTCTTTGTTGTGTTTTTAGGGCTAAAACTAACGATTAACCCACAATAGTGTTGTGGCTCTAGGGAGGGCCAGTCCATCACTTTAATCCAAGCCTGACTTGTTTCTTTAGCGCCACCATGGGACCGACATTTTAGTTGTCTCAACAAATATTAGATGGATTTCTATGAAATGTGATACAACCATGCTGCCCAGAAGATGAATCGCAATGATTTGGTGATCCTGTGACTTTTCCTCTCATGCCACCAGCAGATGAAAGTTTTGTCCTGGGCCTGGCACATATTTTGTACAGAGATTCATGTTCCCCAGAGGATGTATCCTAATGTCTTTGGTGATCTTCTGAATCTTCCTGTAGCATCCCCATGAGGTTGACATTTGTGGTTTTTAAGAGGAATGTCAACTATTGTATGGACTGCCATGAGATTTCATACACACATTCATATTTTCCAGACTTTGGTGATTCCCTGACTTTTCATTCAGCTCCATCATCAAGATCAAATGGTTGTGAAAGACGGTAAACGTGGTAAACATTATACCTGCTAAACCTCAGTATGTTAGCATAACATACGCATTTAGCTCAGTAGAGCCTCACAGAGCTGCTAGTGTGGGTGTAGACGTTTTCATTATTGATTCATCTGCTGATTATTTCCTCAATTAAACAATGAATAATTTGGTCTATAAAATATCAAGAAAATGTCCTAGAGCCCAATTTTACATATTCAAATGTTTTGACTGACCAACTGCTCCAAGATATAAATTCTACTATCATGGAAAACCAGCAAATATTCACATTTGATAAGCTAGAACCAGTTAATCTTTGCTTTAAAAATGACTGAAATTGTTAGTTAATTGCACAATAGTTTCAACTTAAGTTAAATTAGAGTCATAATACTATGTTGTGGTTTTCATAATTTATGTTGGGGGCTCATTCTTAATGTCAGTGCTTTTCTCTTTTTTTCTTTTTTTTCTTTCCATAGCCACTCTCCGTTGGTCTGCCTTGGTTAACCTTTAGACCTCTACGGCCCTAACCTGGCACCCCTCCACCCAATATTATTGGTATCTTTCCTTTCTGTCAAAATATGTGGTCGGAGCTGAATGTAATCAGGGGTGCGGCACGTGTTCTCCCTTCTCCCCATAGCTGAGCTGCCCTGTATAGGAAAGGCTCCAGGAACCAGAGGGATAAACAACCATTGTTCTCCCTGCGGGGTCGGTGAAACCACCCTGTCAGTAAGAGAGATCTTTGCCCACTTTCATATAGATACAAAGGGCCCTCCAACTATCATCTAATAGATTTAACCGTGTTAAATGGTTCCACAAGTCTCCTTAAATGTTTGTCGCATGCCAATGGAGAAAGGGCAATCCAGTTTCCCATGCCACCTCTTTTCACCCTAACTAACATTACATAACCAGAGTGCATCTCTGTTTGGCAGCGCACGACAGCCTTCCTCTTTCTAATGCTTATCACACTCCACCTGTCAAGTGCCAGTGTGTTGGTGATAAAATGGAGCCTGTTCTTCCTGCTCAGTCATTATGTAGCTAATTTATCAAGCAGGCTTGTTGCTCTGTTGTCTGCTCAGGGTCATGGGGCAGGAGCACGGGGTATATAAGACAGTTTAATGGTAGTCTGGGAACACACGTTGCCCAGAGCTTTTAATCTCTGCTCCTTCCTTGCGATAGTGGTAAAGAACATACAGTGTAGTCGTTAGCCTGAATGAACGTCTCAACGTGGACTCAGTGGGTAGAGTTGCTACAATTTACAACATAAATATCCTGAGGTGGAGTTGTCTTTTGTGATTCCTGCTTAAGAAAAATTAGCCTAAGGAAGATTTGCGATGTCAAGATAACTGCGGGCCCTTATCGCCTGTCTAATAGCTATCTTATGGCTATATGGAAGTCTTGCAAAGTAAGATATATGTATGTATATACCAAGAAAATATTTTTTACAACCATCAGAGATTTTGTCATTGTATTTGCGCAGAACAGCTTTATAAACAGCAGTATATAATTTTTTTTTTTTTTAAAGATTTTTTTTATTGGCATTTCCGCCTTTAATGATAGGACAGTTCAGACATGAAAGGGTAGAGATAGGGGGAAGGCATGCAGGAAAACCGTCACAGGTCGGACTCGAAACCTGGACCTTCTCCATCAGGGAATAAACCTCTATATATGTGCACCTGCTCTACCAACTGAACTAACCGGCCACGCAGCATATCATTTTTAATATGATTTTTGTAATAAAGCACCATGATTTGTCAGGTACTTCATTTGCTGGACTTGCCAAAAACTCACATTCCTGTTTATTTATTTTTTTAATCCATAAACAAAGTCTCTGAAGAAATTTGCGGAATCTTGAGATATTAATGTCATGATATAAAATAACATATACTGCGAGAAAGGATTTTATCCATATCACCAACCCCTATCTAATTTCGTTTTACATAGACCTATTTATACCAAAGATTTGATTCAAAGTGCTCATATTATGCTTTTTTTACTTTTTCCCTTTCCTTTATTGTGTTATATATCGTTTTTGTGCATGTTATACGTTTACAAAGTGAAAAAGCCCAAAGTCCACCACAAAGTGACTTACCATCTCCAACAGAAAACACTGTTCACAAACTGCTCCAAACAGCTCTATTGTAGTCCAGCCTTTACTTCAGAGACCAACGTGGTCACTTTGTAACTCACGTTATAATGCTCGCCTAGCTGCTAGCATGGCACGCCCTCATACTCTGCAACTGACTAACTAGTAGTCCTTACCTAGCTACTGCACATGTGCGACTCCCAACAAAGATGGAACAGAAGTGAGATGCCTCACTCTGTAGCTAAAACAGAGAGCTCAACACACAGGGTGAAAAGGGGAGCTGCAGCAATGTGCAGTACAACAAAAATATGGTGTTTTTTGAAAATTAAACCATGTAAACCTATTCTAATATAACCTCTAAATACAATAATGAACCTGAAATTGAGCATAATATGAGCGCTTTAAAGTTTATTTTTACAAAGAGAGCTCCAACAACCAATTCAAAGCAAAATCTCACATTTTCCCGAATATCTTTGTCTAGCTAACACAAGATGTAAACAGGAGGGTTTGCAAGTCACAGCAGCTATAATATTTGAAAATCAAAAGAAAATTGGTTCAAACTGAACAAAGGAAGAAAAGCAAAACCCTCGTGTTGGAAAGCACAAAATAATACATTTTCCTGATTAGCATTATTATTAATGTGGCAGGTCATTTTCCATGGACAAATGTCGCAACCAGGACTTGTCTTTATGGGTGCTTATGGTTTTTTTCTCACATGCTGTATGATTGTTCAAAATCTTATCACTTTTACTTTGGATAGATAAAACATGAGAATTACATTACAAAAGAAGTGTAAGCAACTTTTTTATTTTGAGAAAATCTTGAGTGAATTCTTGAGAACGCTTTTAATCAAGATGCCTGGAAGTAGTGTTTTGCTGCTAGTAGGGGGGAAGTTACTCTCAACTGTTTTTAAGGGGATTTTATTTGATTTCTTTCACAGCTATATCTCTTATTTTTTTCCACCAGCAGGCTCGTCAGCCATCCAGTAAACCGCAGCGATGTCTCAGTCTGGAGAGAAAGGGAAGGTGAGTAATTGTCAATACATTACAGTTTTTAAACTAAACTAGGGCTGTCCCAAACGATTATTTTTTTAAACGATTAATGTAACGATTCATTTTTCGATTAATGTAACGATACATTTTTCAATTAGCGATTATTTGTTTAACATCCAAGCTCTTCTCCCTTAAATACAGTAAAAAAAGTGTAATTTTACCAATAAATCCAACATAAGGCAAGTTGCAGAGTGTCTAATATAACATAACATATAATATAGTCTGTAATTGATTGGGTCACTCATGATGATGGTAAACCAAAAAAATAACACTGCCGACTGACAGCATTTGATGATGCTTAATGTTAAGTCATAGCGGGGCAATAAAACAAATCAACGGACTAACATACTGTTGGGCTACTACTGGGAACACATTCTGTGTCACTATGTTGATAATCGCACATGCTTGGGAGTAAAGCTTAAATCGGGCACAAAAAATCAAGCCCGACCCTACCTGAGCCTGTGCACGTTCTGTCCGAGCCCGACAATATTTTAATAACTGGGCTGGTATAACTGACATTATAAAGGACTCGTGAGATATCTGAAACAATCTGACCTGGTTGCGCAATTATCGAAAACAGTGCTACAGATGGGGGAGACACGATTTAGCACAGTTTACCTCACACTCAAGTCAGTGCAGGACAGACTACGGGAGAAGCTGGAGAGGCATAGCTTTCTCCCCACCCAATTAGGCTAATAAAGTAATGATTAAAAAAACACAAATGCTTGATCAGGGGCCTGGCCCGGGGATAGTGGCTGGAAATATCGCAACCCAGCCCGTGGGTCAAGTTCGGGCTCTGGCAGAGAATCTAAACTCTACTTGGGAGGGAAAGAGACTAAAAGGAGAGCAGAACTTCTAGTGTTTTGCTGCTGTTATCCTGACTCAGTGATGCATTTTACAAAGTCTACAGACTACCACGTTGTTGGCATTAAGAGTAAAATACTCCCACACTTTAGAAGACCGTGTGTGAGCCTTTTTCTTAACGTGTTGTTGAACTTGCGAGGAATCCATGCTTGAGCTGTTGCTGGAGGAAGCTATGTTTTATTTAGATTTCTACCCGTGATGCGTCAACGCACATTTTTTGTGTCGACGCATTATGTTATCGATTACGTTGATGATTCGTCCCAACCCTAAACTAAACTGACAGATTATAGAGTATTCAGCAGGGGTTTCTAAAAAGGCAGGGGTGATTAAGACTCATGGTACTTGTAATCTCATGCACACATGCTTGCACCGGCATCTATAGAGGATATCCTGTATAAAGGAGTGTTTCATGGCTAGGCTTTATTGCCCATTGGAATTTCTCAATGATATGCATCATCATCAATCTCACGCTTATACACTCACTTGCACCTTTACACACCTCATAAACAATGAAAAAACTAATAGTAAAATGTAGTGTAGGAAATCACATAAAATAACATAATTACTGACGCCTTTAATTAGATTTTACATATTGACTAGTGCAATACTTCCTTATGTATAATTTGTATATATGTTATGCTCCACAGTTCCCAGATGCAGCAGGTTATGTAGGGTTTGCCAACCTCCCAAACCAAGTGCACCGAAAATCTGTGAAAAAAGGGTTTGAATTTACCCTTATGGTTGTTGGTGAGTGATCACTTTTTTTCTTTTAATGTAGATAATATGGTTTCTTTAAAGAATAGAGCTGTATTTTCATTCTCTTTGTTTTTCAGGGGAGTCTGGCTTGGGCAAATCGACACTTATAAACAGCCTGTTTCTCACTGATCTCTACCCTGAACGCTACATCCCTGGTGCCGCAGGTATACTCCCCAGTGCGCACAAACACGCACACACAGACAAACACACACACGCATACGCCTGCATACACATACAAAAAAGTGCACACTGTAATAATAAAGAGAAACGTCTCCTGCAATGTCTCCAGCAGCGCATTATTTCAAGAGGAATGTTGGGAATGCCTTAGTCTCAAAATATGACCCTGCCCTTCTTATGACTTGACTTAGGTTAGGACTTGTGCTGGCTTGAAAACAATTATCCAAGCTCTCCCTGGTCCATGGTCTTTGTGCAGATAAAAAAAAGCATAGCTCTTTTAGATGACAAAACCAATGATTTCATCTTTTAAGGTGTATCCACCTTCTTGAAGCCTACGGTTGTGGCAGCTCAGTGTCTTGTGAAAGCAATAGCTCAGGCAGGAATTTGGGATATTAATGTTCCACTTGGCTACTGAGATGACTCCTCTGTTTATGCCAACCATCATTTGTTCGTGTACTTCCACTCTACAGAGAAGATTGAGAGGACGGTGCAGATTGAGGCATCAACTGTGGAGATCGAGGAGAGAGGAGTAAAGCTTCGCCTCACCGTGGTTGACACCCCTGGATACGGCGATGCCATCAATAGCCAGGACTGGTGTGTTTATGTGCTGTGTAGGAGTAGGAAATTATATCTCGGGACAAGTTTCCTGCCCAGAATGCTCTCTCATCCTTCCCTCCTGTTCTCAACAACTCCCTTTCTCAAGTTTTATCCCAAACTCCCTATCCCCTACCTCTCCTCCCTCTGCATTCCCTAGGTCTAGATTTCGTGTGTGTGTGTGTGTGTGTGTGTGTGTGTGTGTGTGTGTGTGTGTGTGTGTGTGTGTGTGTGTGTGTGTGTGTGTGTGTGTGTGTGTGTGTGTGTGTGTGTGTGTGTGTGTGTGTGTGTGTGTGTGTGTGTGTGTGTGTGTGTGTGTGTGTGTGTGTGTGTGTGTGTGTGTGTGTGTGTGTGTGTGTGTGTGTGTGTGTGTGGCTACCAAGAAGGACATAACTGCAAAAGAGATGAAATAACAGAAACCTTTTATTTCTCACAGCAGAATGTGTCTGATGTCACATTCTCAATAATTTGATAAATAATGTTTAAAAGTTAATCTAACTGGACAGAAATCAGTTAAGTTAGGTGCAATAGTAGGGTTTTTAACAAAGAACTATAGTGGGGTTTTTGCTCCAAAATAAAGATATCCTTTCTTACAACTTGATTTTCATACTATGCCGTCTGCCTAGAAGATAATTTAATGTGTTCATTGGTTAAACTTTATCTTTATCAAACCAGCTGAGCAGTCATTAACAGAAGGTGTGAAAATAGCTTATATCCTATTTTTGTTTTGTTTTAAAGCCTATAACAAGATGTCAACTTTTCTGCAACTATACAAACAGCAGCTGTAATTTTACTTCGACCACCTGTATTTTTAAAGTTTGTAGTGTAGAGTTTAAAGAGTTTCTCAGCTCATAGAGGAACATAAACCCCCGCAACAAAAAATTAATTCCATCTAATCCCAAAACTGAGATACAGAATTTTACAACAATAGTGGTATATCGCCTGACATAAAACCACAGTACTGAGTCATTGTTGGAACCCAAAACCATTTGGCTCACAGTTTCTCAATGACAGTAAAGATCCTCCTAGATTTACATCTATTACTCGATAGCCTTCAAAATTATTTTTATGATTTCCTTTCCTTAAACTGACAATATCATAGTCCGTGTAAAATAATAAATAAAATAATGTTTACGTGGTTATTTGGTGTAATTAAGGAGGCTTACATATCTTTCTCTGCCTGTGTCCCTGGTGTTAGCTTCAAGACCATCATCCAGTACATTGACAATCAGTTTGAGCGATACCTCCATGATGAGAGCGGGCTGAACCGAAGACACATAGTGGACAACAGGGTGCACTGCTGCTTCTACTTCATATCTCCATTTGGACATGGGTAAACAGACACACTCTTATACCCCTTTCACACACGCACAGGGGGCGCACAGTCATGCTCATTGGACAACATGGATGTTGTGTAAAGCTCACTGTGCTAAGCGGAAGCTCAGAGGAGACCGTGCCTTTGCTGTGGCAGCTCCTAAATTTTGGAATGATCTGCCTCTGCACGTAAAACAGGTCTCTTCTTTGTCTGTTTTTCTTCTTAAAGTCCATCTTTTCTCTGTGGCCTTAGACACCTAGTAAGATGTTGACTTGTTGTACTTGTTTTAATTATTTAGATTGATTGATTGTTTTTCATTGCGCAGCTATTATTTTGTATTCATGTTATATTGTTATGTATTTTATTTATGATGTCTTATTTATTCTTCTGTACAACACTTTGGTCAACTTTGGTTGTTTTAAAGCGCTTAACAAATAAAGTTGGATTGGATTAGAATGTAACCGCTGGGAAAGAATAGAAAATTTTTATTTTTTCTCATTCACACCACTGCCACTCTTGTCTGCAGCTGGCAGCGAATCTCCCTCTTTCTCTCTCTTTTTTAAAATGAGTCGGGAAGCAAACCGCAAAGCCTAACTTTACTTTTAATGTTATTAAACAAAGAGAAATGTTCTCCCCTAATCCTAAAATGGTCATAAATCAATACTAGAGTAGCTTACTTCCTTGTTTACTGCTGCACCTGCAATTAATAAAATGCAGAGGAGAATTAAATGGAAGAAATCTGTTGAGTGTTTTGTGGTTATTTATTTGTGCTTTAATAAAACGTAACCGCTGTGAAACAATCAGAAAATACCGTTTTATTTCTCTCATTTAATGGTCCGTTCCGCTCTCTTTTTTTCACTCGTCCGAGCTCACAGCCTGCGGTTCAAACTTCAGGCTGCTGAGAGCCTACTGTACAATGAGGAAGTACAAAACAGTAGTTCTGATGGTTACCGCCATTTTCTAGCACTGAGGTAATTGGTATGCATCAAACCCGGGTTGTGACCCAGGTTGCATTTGAATTTTGTCATGACCAGGGATCAGTCCGTGTTGACTGGCTTGGTTTGAATTGACAAAAGAAGGTTGGAACATGGGTCAGATAACCCTGGTCCGACCCTGGTCATTGGTGTTAAAGAGGTATTACACTCTCTGAGTCTATTCCAGTATATTCAAGATTACTTCTGAAACACACTGTAAAGTAAAGTTATATTTGTTGTTTGGCCTTTGGTGTCACCTCTGATTTTTCTCTTTCCCCCTAATTTCTCACTGATCTTTTTCTTTTCTTTTCTCAAAATGGTCCCCTCCTTTGTGTCCGCTATCCTCAGTTTCCCATTGTGTCCTAATTGTTCTTTGTCTTCTTCTTTTTCTTTGCTAGTCTAAAGCCTCTGGATGTGGAGTTCATGAAGGCCATCCACAGCAAAGTCAACATAGTCCCAGTCATTGCCAAGGCTGACACACTGACACTGAGGGAGAGGGATCGCCTGAAGAGGAGGGTGAGTTTGATATCTACACACGCGCACACACAAACAAAACACACACACAATTTTGATCTGTAGCTGTTCTATATACAGGATATGTAATCATCTTTCCCCTAGATTTGATTCTTGGCACAAGGAGAAAGCTGAATTGTCTAAGCACTTATTGTCAGGATGTTGGGGACTTGTGTGGTGTGTTATGTGTTTGTTTTTGTAACATCTACAGTTATATGGTTTAGCCATTAGAAAGTGGATCACTGAATAATACATAGCAAAATCACGTATCCATTTTTATTGGCAACCTGGTATGTCAGACATCCGTGCGTTCATGTGAGAAAGCACACGTCTACTTCCCCCGAGTTAATTGCAGTGATTTATGGCTTACATTTTGTGATCTTGATGATACCGCCAGATTGTTTAAAAGTTAAGGGAGGGACGACATAAGAGAGGAAACATTAGGAGGAACATACATAGGAAAAGAGTGTTGTATATAATGTAGAGGCAGAAAATCTCATCCAGTCTCAACCCATCCCAGATACTTCCTGCTGGAAGTTACCCAAATGTCTGCCTGGCTGTAAGCTCCTAAGCTTCCTGCTGTCCAGAGGGGGAAAGACACAGTAGTGCAATACAACACACATACACCTCACTGCAACATGTGCAGCCGATAACCTCTACTCCAGTGGCGTAGGCAGAAATAGTATTTTGGGCGGGCCAGTACAAAAGTGAGTGGGCCATTTTCAAAAAAATGTAGAAGTAGCAAAAAGGACAATCTGAAAAAAAGAGCAACAATTTTACCTTCCAACATACTGCATTACAAAGGCAATAGCAGTACTGTCTCCAACATGCTCAACCAACAAAACTCAGTCTAAAAAGTTTGTACACAACAATATAGACAAAAACCTGTCGATTTTAACCTATTCAGGCTAAAATATATTTGCACCAGCAGCATTGGCTTATTATAAAATTAACCATTTTATAGCACAAAGTGGCAACTAATCATGAACCCAAACAGCAGAGAAGGCATCTAAATGACATACTGCATGACATAGAATAGCCTACATCAGACAAAAATCGCACATGTAACAATGCAACAGCATTGTTGCTTCAGGACTATGGTTGGATCATGAGCAGCAAATGCGCTACCAGCAGTAAAAGAAAATCAAAGAAATCAAAACTTCCAGCCTAGCATTGTTTGAATTATGAAAGATATTGAAAAGTGGCCAGCAAGGCGCCAAATCTTAGACAGTGTATCGAGTCCACGGCAGTGACAGGATCAAAGAAAACTAAAAACCACGTCACTCACAGATAAGTTCTCTTATTTAATGTGGGCAAAACACAAACGCATTTCAGCTAGAAGCCATCATCAGTGTTCACCATTTCTTACTAAATAGGAAGGTTACTAGGTTACTTAAATAATAACGCAAGAAGCATGAAATACGTTTTACTTAATGTTACCTCTGTGAGTGCCAGCACTCAAACACACTCCTCTCTGGCTGATGGGCTGTCAGCTCCACTGGGGAAATGGCTGCAGAAAAGCTTGTCCTTATTTACACTGTATTCCATCCACGAAAACTGTCCATACCACTTTAAAGAGAAGCCATTGTTTTCGCGGTAACTTTCAACAGTGTATTGCTTAACACATCCATGGTACATTGTCTAAAAAGCCAGCTAGCTAACGTTAGCTGCTGAAGGCAGCCCGGAGAGTCTGCCTGTTGTTACCGTAGCAACCAACTACGTTCCAAGGCTTCCTTTACTTTGATCCTTATTCTATGGTTTAAACAGTTTCGTTTTAATCAGAAGAGAAGACACATTAAACACACACACTATTAGTTATGTTACTATTTCTTTTTCATACATTTGAATATTTTTCAAAACAAAACGTGTTGATCAAACTTGGCTGGGTGGGCCAGTGAGTAAAGTGGGCGGGCCAGTGCACCTGGCCAATTACTGGCTATGCGCCTGCTCTACTCTACTCTGCTCTACTCACCTAAAAACTTTGAAAATTAAATTCCAAAGAAATTCATTGCTTAAAGGTCCCATGACATGGTGCTCTTTGGATGCTTTTATATAGACCTTAGTGGTCCCCTAATACTGTATCTGAAGTCTCTTTCCCGAAATTCAGCCAAGGTGGAGGGTGGGGGTGTGGCCTTGACCAACTACCACTTAGCAGAGAAAGGGGAGGTAACCTTGCTCCTTATGACCTCATAAGGAGCAAGATTCCAGATCGGCCCATCTGAGCTTTCATTTTCTCAAAGGCAGAGCAGGATACCCAGGGTTTCGGTTTACACATCGCCATTTCTAGCTACTGGGGGACCATAGGCAGGCTGGGGGAACTCATATTAATGTTAAAAAACCTCATAAAGTGACATTTTCATGCCATGGGACCTTTTTAAAGTAGAGATTGCCATGCTTGCTCTGGTCTCTATCTTTGATTCAGAATAGAACTGAAACAATTAGTCAATCAGTCGTACAATGGAAGATTAATTGGCAACTATTTTCATATTTTCATATTTTCAAATATTAAGTATTTGAGCCATTTTTCAAGCAAAATGGAAAACGTTCTTTGGCTCCAGCTTAAATTTTCTTTAGTATTTGCTGCTTTTCTCTGATTCATGTCATCCTAAATGGAATATCTTTGGGTTTTAGATGTTGGTTGGACTTCACCATGTGAAACTTGTGTTGGGCATTTTTCACTCTTTTCTGACATTTTATTTTATTTCTTAACGGTTATTGAGAAAATAAGACAATGGAAAATAATCATTTGTTTTAGTTCAGAAAGAAATGTGGGCGTGGTATGGCCTGGTGTTGCAAATTACTTTTTTTTTTCATTACTGTTTTTAATTGGAAGTCAGCCTGTCTCCCCACCTGCTCGTTCATGCCCAGACCTCCCACCTGCCTCTCATTCAGGTTTGGAGCCAGAGGTCTGGCAGGGTGTCAGGCTGACCGGGGTCCAGCTCAGCTCCGTTTCCTTCAGCAGCGAGTCTGCTTTGTTCAAGGCTCCCACAGTCAGATTGACTGAAATTGCTGATGTAGCATCTTAGGCAGACAGGGTCACAGATTCAGGACACACACAGTCTTTCCTTCTGAATTTCCTAAGACAAGATTTCACATGTGCTTCATTAGGACAATACGAGAACTCAGTAGCTCCATTTATTCTGTATTTTCACTAGTATTTCACCAGCATCAAAGGTGAAATTCCTTCACTGCGTTGTCC
Organism: Perca fluviatilis; assembly: GCF_010015445.1. NCBI lineage: Eukaryota > Metazoa > Chordata > Actinopteri > Perciformes > Percidae > Perca > Perca fluviatilis. The sequence goes on from NC_053117.1 coordinate 26,431,132, forward strand.
TTAAGGGGCTTGCCAGTTAAATTGTGCCCTGTAGAGTTGTTTTGTGTTTTGACCTTCCTCAAACCTTCTGAGTGTTCCTCTGGCACTTACGATGAACAAAACCATGTTTCCTGCCACCACCGGCCCCCGCCCTAATCTACAGAAAACCCCCAAGCTTGTTGGCTTTCTGATCCAGCTGGCAGCATGCAGTAGGTCAGCTGTCTTGATTACAGTTATAAACATAACTCTTGTTTAATTTTGTTCATGTTTTGCTTTTAATCCAAATTGCTGATAGACATCCTATACTGTAAACACATAGTCAATAAAAGTGGGGCAGCGGAAATACTTTAACATTATCCCTTTGATCTGACCTCTTTACTGCTGACCTGTCCACAACACCATCTGTCTAACAGTTTTTTCACATGCTCTGCTAAGTGTTCCCTTAACAGACATTTCCCGCTGTACACTATGTACTGTAAACTCACACACATAGGCCCACAAAACACACACACACACACACACACACACACTACCCAAATCCATACGCTTTCCAATTCTAGCAATGAAGAAAAGGTATTCTTTTTACTAACACACACAAAAAGTTAGTTTGACTGTATCTGATGATGAGTTCCTGGACAAGCCATTATTGTCAGGAAATGCAGATGGTTAATTTGCCCCACATTAGAAACGGCACCCTGTGTCCCTAAAGAGGGCACATTATCTCCTGGTTCGGCACATTTTGGGCATACACAATTTTTTATCTTCATCTCAATTTGTAAAAGTAAGTATGCTTCAGTGGTGCTTCTGTGCAGTCTGAATTTGTTTCAGTTTCCGTCCGTGTATTTCAAATCTACACAGTAGCCCTGAATTTAATCAACAGAACTCGCTGCATTTATATGCATTTAATTGATATGATTATTTCTGGCTTTTAAATTCCTGTTTCACTTTAACAGGCAATGGGATTACGAGACACATTTTTAATGCAGCTGAATTCCTGCTGTAGAAACCTGAAAAGTTAACCATGTATATCCTCAAACAGGTTTGTGAATGTTCTTTTACATGCAAATGTTTATAAAACAAATACAAGCACAGGGAGCAATCCATCAGCAGCAGGATAAATAAATTATCATTGCTGTGCGTCTTCCCAAAATGATTCAGTCGAAGCTATGACAGTGTACAAAACTGTACTCATCTTCTTGTTGAGTTCAATAATTAAATAAGTTGTTTTTCACAGCTGAACCGCGAGGCTTGTGTCATATCACTAAATACTAGTAAATAGGTTTCTTATGACATTTTACACTTAATATATGTAATGATTCCAGAGCTTTTACAAAAGATCAGATTCTTCACTAATTTCAGACAATAGTAGCTATCAAAAATGTGCTCTTCCTGCCTTTACTGATTTATCACAGTAGTCTGGTTTCTTGTGTGCTTGTAAACGTAGTCATTGTAAATGGTAAGCGTCATAGTCATGCTCATTTATCTCTTTAAGTGTCTCAGGAGAATAAATGTATCTGGCTCGAGTATTTGTTGGTTCGATCAGATTAGTTGAACTGGCTCTTATGTATACATACCTGAGTCCTTCCCTACAGTTCGGTACAGTGTAGCAGGGCATCAGGCCTTCCTTTAAGATCAGAGCACCAGCAGCCAAGAACCTGCCACAAAGCCGAGTGCTGGAGGATGATTAATAACCCGCGTTTCTCCAACAGTATTTATTAGTTGTTGTTTTTTTACTGGGCACTTTCTCACCGTTCAGAGTTATTTGTCTCTCAGTAAATAGGAACAACCCCCCCACCCCACCTCTCAAAAGCAAGAGCACAGCTTGTACAGAACAATATAAGTTTCCTGCAATGTGTCAAGAGTGTTTTACTGACAAGACACAACCTGCTGCCCTTTGCAGCTCAGGCTCACAAACAAAGTTAACAAACCTCTCATCATGCTTTCATCCCCTTTAGTTCTGCTTGCCTCTCGCTCAGTCCTTCCTCTCCTGGCAGTGCCTCATTCAGCTGCCTCTTACTTTCTTCCTCTGCTTCTTTGTGTCCTCCTTTTATTTATTTTTTAATTTGCTCTAATGCCAATTTCCTTCACCGGGGTCACTTTGGTCTCTAGCTCATAAGTTGCCCTGAGGAGGGTATATTGAGGGACTGATCCTCTCAGTCTGGGACCTTAAAGTCATATCCTGTGCAGAGCTTTAGTCTCAAACTGCTTCACTGGCTGTTTTCTGTTTGAACATAAAGGACCAGATTGATTAATGTTTGGACTGGAATCCTGATGGAAGCAAAAATGTACAAATGGCTACTTTTGCATCTGTTTTTAAAAAACAGAAAACATTGTCTCCATAAAATATGATCCAGTTTAACCTGTATCAGTGGTAGTGCCGTAAAGCGTTAAAGTGCTTCTCCCGGGAGATCGTACACGTGCCAAAGTTACATAGTACAAGAATAGGCGTTCAAGGGCGCACATTGGGAATGACAGAGGCACCATTCTCCCTATTTCAAGTCAGTGTAGCATCAAAATGATTTTGAAACTGTTATTTTTAAGGTAAAATGGTAACATAATATTGCTTTAACTGAATATCTTCAGACAGTTATTCAGACAAAACCTTGAGCTTTACGAAATTGTGACAGAATGTTTATTTGAGAAAAAACTTTATTTCGCAAGGTAAAAATGTGTCCATATATTAGTATTTCTATCAAGTAATCAAGCTGGTGTGCTTTTTTTTTCTTTTTTTGCGGTGCAACAGTGTACAAAAACACTGACGTGCCTTTCTGATATAAAAAACTGAAGTAATTTAAAAAGTGTAATTTGAAAAGTTGAAAGTTGCTTTCAACAATTTAATTATGATCAAAGGTTATCTGAAGACCAGAAGCATTTTTGCCACAGACCTCACTGTCCCAGTTTTCCCCTTATTGTCTGACTCGCTGTCTTCTCCCCCAGCCGCTCCACCATACCCCCGCTGTGTGAAGCAGCTTTACGGCCCCGCTGGGACACATTATGAGTGGTGGACTGCTTGTACCGGCCAATATTGTCACCAGGTTTTTTTTAAATAGCAATAACGGTCAGATCAGTAAAGCTCGAAAGGGAAATTATGAGGCAGGTATAGGCAGCAGATCAATGATGTGAATTTGATGTTCAATTCATTTCTTAATATTCTTTCTTTGCACATGTCTAGGCAGGTGCCCCATGAGTAAAAGTTGAATGGTGATTCACTGCTCCTTTGTGTGTTTGTGTGTTAGTTAGTTTATGAGTCCTTGGTTGGTTTATGCCCGGTCCTTTTCCTGCCACTGTTTCAAACACCCGGGTATATTTATGTTTCTGCCCTCAAGCAGTCATTGTGCCAGGGCATGCTCCATGTCTCTGCAGATTTTAAAACAATAAATATGCATTTTTCCTCATGGAGCAAGCAGCTCTATTACGCACAATCACCTGTTCTCAAGTAAAGAAAGTACAAGCCAGCTACAGTGTGAAAACAACAAGTTTCATTGTTAGAGGGCCAACCTGAAAAGATGGTTTCCGGACTTTGCAGTGCTGCTAATGAGTCACTTTTTGCTGTTGAGTTTGCTGTTGAGAACCCTTTTGATTACCAGACCAAGTTACAAAAACCTGATGTGTGGTTGAAATACTAAACTCGCACTATCCCCTTGTAAATCTCACTTAGACAAGATTACATGAATAGCTTGATTGTTCCTCCCCATGCTCTTTGATCAGAGAGAGAGAGAGAGAGGTGGGTGGTCTTAACTGTACTAATACTTAGCCCAGACAATAGGAGTGCGGGTGTGTTTGTGCATGTGTATGCGTGCAAGTGTGTTGATCACCATAACTTCTATGATGCCTTCGCGTTGCCATGGTTGTGGTGACTTCCTCTGTACTTTCAGTGCCTTAGGACAAATCCAGCTGTTCTTGCCCGGTCTGTTCCAGTCTGGACCGTCCACCCAGTCGCAGACTCGGACTGAATATATCTGGAATGTGTTTCTGTGCATGCAAGTGTCTTTAATCCCGTGAACAAAAAGGTATTGTTTTTCCAGTGCTGCTGTGTGTCAGAGTCTGTGCTGTATGGGTACTTTTAGAAGGAGATGATATTTGAACAGTCAGAGGGATTTGCTCTGTAGATGGTCTGAAGGTCATTCTCCATCTATGGTGATCCACTGGCCTCCTGGAGCTACAAAGCTCCACAAACGTAACGCGTAAACTCCTACTCCCCAGATTATACCTGTGTGTGTGTGTGTGTGTGTGTGTGTGTGTGTGTGTGTGTGTGTGTGTGTGTGTGTGTGTGTGTGTGTGTGTGTGTGTGTGTGTGTGTGTGTGTGTGTGTGTGTGTGTGTGTGTGTGTGCGCGTGTGTGCGTGTGTGCGTGCGGCTGGTATGAGGTCTAAATCCCTCCGAACCCCCCTAGTTCAGGTATGGTTGGGGCTCCCTCTCCCCCTCACACTCCCTGCAGGCAGGAGAGAGCCGGTTAGTTGAAAGGCGTTTCCTGGCAAGGGAGAAGCATTTGTTCTCATGTGTCTTAAGGTTAGCAAATTAAGTTTGGAAACTAAAGAATAGTAGTAGGAAGCAGCTTTGTCTTTTCGTGCTGTATGTGTTGTTTGAAATATTAATTACAGTGACGCACAGCTCACTACTCTTCAGTTAGTCAGTGTAAATATGTATATTTCCTTGCAAATGTACTTAAAAGCCACATTGATGCCTTGTGTAAATTGTAGCCTTTTTTATATAGAGAATTCTTGTCTTGCTTTGTTGGCAGAAGATGGTGGAGATGCCGGTTTTATCAAAAAGTGCTTTGGCCCTTTATTATATTTTACATAGTTTATTGGCTATGGACAGTTGGAATTCATCAGACCCATTGGTCCAGCGTTTAAATACTGCCTGTTGCATATGGTGGTAACATATCACCTCAAGTTAGCTCTTTGCAGAGTCTAAGTGCAGAGATTTCTGTGTCTTTAACTCTCACCATGGCCAGGATTTTCCTTTAATAAACTGCAGTCTTGAAAAAAAGAGGGCCCCTGTCCCTCAATGTGTTTTCTCAGTATGAAAAGGGTTTTAAAGCGGCTGAAAGCTGATCAGATCTACTACTTCTAATGGCAAAGATGCACCGTTTCCTTCCCATGGCCGCTCTGCAGAAGTTGGCAGGCAGCTGTGAGGTTACATAAACATTACCTCTGAATTTGAGATCTTTGCTCTTCTCAATCAGGGTTGATTAGTGTCAAGCCTATGAGTGTGGAGATGCAGTTTGATTGTTTTGCTTTGTGGACTTTTTTTTCTTTCTCTCTGCATTGTTTATTTCCTAAGAATGCTCTGTTACATGTTTTGTACTTCCAAGTATTGTTCCCTGTAAGAGTTTTAGTTGAATGGATACAAACACCATGCCAGGCCAGAGGAGGCTCAGTTCTGTCCTCAACAGTCACACTACAACTGTATTATTGTAAGTGTGCTTGTGCATGCGGTTGCCTGTTGAATATCAGGCCTGCCGTGCTCACCACAATCCCCTCTTTTGTCTCTTTGCTCATTTTCTTCGGCAGGTATTTGTTTTCTGCCAATGTTGTTTGTCCAGGGTCCATTTGTCATTGCGTAGGAGTCATTCATATTTTGTGGGTTTGCTTGTGACAATGAACGAATCATAAAAATATTATTCCCTCGTCAGGTTCATGTGATGAAACGGTTGATCCCCGTAATGATGGGTTTTACACCCTGTTTCTTTATGATTGGAGGTTTTGGTTAAACCTGCTGTGCCATTGCAGAAAAACTGCTTAGTCTCGTCTCCCACGACATCACCCTGTGTAATTATATCTATGTATAGACCTGCGGGGATGCTATATTTGGGCTACACATAACCAGTACAGTATATTTAATACTGCTATTCCTAGAACTGAAATAGCCATGACTTTACACTGGAAATGCATGCTTCACCTGCAATTTGTCTCATATCTAACCCATTTTCTAGCTCGACATCAGCCTCCACCCTCTCACTTATCATAACTGCCTAAAATGACGGAATCATTTCCACAAACAATGCTGCATATTCAGCAATGTGAGCCAGAAACATGAGGCGATAAATCTTCGGCTTCCTTTTCTAATTAATACTGATGCAGAATCTTGTGTGGCATTGTTTGTCCCCTGCCCTGACAGCATTGGGTGGACCTGCACGGCCAACCATAACAGCACAGGGAGGGATGGGGGTGGGAGGAGGTGGGGGCTGTAATATAGCCGCACAGGATGGTCATAAAATCAAAATGGCTTCCACTGCCAACATGTCCGTGCCAATAAAAATACACAACTTTGAGAAGGAGGCTGGCGTAACATTAGGGATTACGGCCTACATTGTGTACAGTAAATCAACAGGAGACTACAGGGATTTGGAGCAGGCAGTGATTTTGACTTCTGATGATCCCTGAAAGTCTTGATTATAGGTGTCAGGCTGTACTAAGCACATGTTACGGAACAGAATAATTCAGGTAAACGGCTATTTTGCAGCTTTTGGCTTACCAAGGTCTGGAAACAGATGATGGCAGACAACGGACTCATGCTTGTGTGATGACCAGATATTGTTTCTGGATGTTTAATGGTGGTTTGGATTCATAAAATATGTTACACTATCTTCGTTGGTTGTTCAGTTAACTGGTTATTTAGTGGTCTTTCAGTTAGATTTTTCCTGTTTTATTGGATTTTTATCTAAGTTTGTCTCTACCTTATCTACTTGTGTGACTGGATTTGTTGTTTGTTTCATTTTTTCCTGCTATTGTGTCACAAATGTTTATTTTACCTAAAAGTTTCCCCAGAGAGTTTCTCAAAATTCTTTATGCTCTGCCCCACCAGAGTGATGTTTATCCAGCCTCCATGTTCGACAGATCTGTAAATCATGTGTGTTTGAGTGAATGAAGGAAGAAGAGGCTCTGCTCCTGAGTCATGCTCTCCTCTGAGTCCTGCAAAGCCTGTTTGTTTTTAGATCTGCCCCACAACAATACCCGAGTCTCCCCGCACACACACTATCTCACATACACTGCGCACAGAGCTCACTAAGAAAACAAGCGACAGCCATAACAAGGGCTCAAACAGGAGCTGCACTCTGTAGGAAAACCTGTGCTCACTTCCCAGGCTCCTGGCTGACTGACCACTGTCCTTTTTATAAACTACAGTACATGAAAGTCCCCCTAAAAGTCAGTAAAACAACAATTGACATTTTTTGGCTCCATAACATAAGAACGCATTGTGGATTTAAAAACTCTGCTCTTGGGAAAACAAAAGAAAAATGCAGCTTTGATGTTTAGAATAATAAATACGGACATCTGTCCCCGAGATAGCAGGGAAGAAAGCGCCTTTGTTTTAACTTGTTTCTTCACCGGTCGGCCTGTGAATAAAGGAGGGTGAGAACTTTGTTTCTGACTCTGAAACACGCACAGACCATTATTATTTTTCACCTGCCTACCCTTTCTGTCTCACCCTTCTTTTCATCCATGGGGGACTTTAATTAAATGTGTAGCTGAAGTCTGTGCCATTCTGGAATTGGATGTAGATTTTATCTTTTATTGTCAAGTATTCTTTAAGATACTATAAGATAAACTACAAGTACAGTACAACTAAAAATAAACTACAGTACAAGAACAGATGCATAGTGTGTGGATATGTACAGGCAGCACGGTGGCTCAGTGGTTAGCACTTCTACCTCACAGTAAGAAGGTTCTGGGTTTGAGTCCCAGTCCTTTCTGTGTGGTATTTGCATGTTCTCCCCGTGCTTGCGTGGGTTTTCTCCGTGTTTTCTCCGTGTGCTCCGGTTTCTTCCCACCATAAAGACATGTAACTAGGACTACAGTTGAAAATTAGCTGACTGGCTAACACTGGCGCATTTACAGAAATGTTGATTAATGTGCATTGTCCTAATCAAATAAATAAATCTTAAGTAACTTAAAAAAACTAGAATACTATATACATTATGAGCATCGAGTACACACAAAATTAAACAAGAATACAAAATTGAAAGGTAAAAAAAAAAGTTTTACAAATGTAGACATTTTTATTAAAAGATATATTTCGTGAGGAGACTGGTCCTTAGTGGTTGTGACGGTGAGGATGTTTTACTGTTTTTCAATCAGGTGCTTTTCTACATCCTTGGTTTCTGCACTGTTTGAGTACAGATTGTTAATAGAATGTCAAGCTGCCCCTCCGGTAGTGTCTGCAGTGACACCTCTGCAGGGTTCAACAGTCGCGTTTTCCCTCTGCAATGGGACGTGTCAGGAGGTCACGACCCTGCCGGCTCACCCTAGGTTTCTCTTGTGTCCAGATCCTGGATGAGATCGCAGAGCATGGGATCAGAATTTATCAGCTACCTGACGCCGACTCTGACGAGGATGAGGAGTTCAAGGAGCAGACCAGAGTCCTGAAGGTATATAGATACTATTTTCTTCCTGTTCATCATTGCTGTGCTTTATTTCACCCCCCTTCTCTCTGATACCTTTATTTTCCAAACCCTTTTTCTGACTTTGTTTCTCTCTGGGGATCCTCTGACATTTATCTTCCACTCCCAGGCGAGCATTCCCTTTGCTGTGATTGGTTCCAACCAGCTGATTGAGGTGAAGGGGAAGAAGATCCGTGGTCGTCTCTACCCCTGGGGAGTTGTTGAAGTGGAGAATCCTGAGCACAATGACTTCCTCAAACTACGCACCATGCTTGTGTGAGTCTCCTTGGCAACAAAACTGCTTAAGTAATAGGATTTTCGGAAAGAACATCTTTTAAAACTTCGACAGAACTTTATCTTCATTAAGTGTGTTTTAAAGGTCGATTTAAAAAAATAAAAATAAAATAATAATAAAACGTTTACATTGAGTCTCTACTGCCTCCCAGTGTGTGAAGAAAGGATTGCATGTCTGTTTGTTGCAGGACCCACATGCAAGACCTCCAGGAGGTAACTCAGGATCTGCATTATGAGAACTTCCGTTCAGAGAGGCTGAAGAGAGTGGGCAGGTGAGACACTGTTTTTATATCACTTAATCAGCACATGTTGCTCTATTTCAACATAGGCTTTTAAACTAAAGTGTTTTGTTTCTGTGCAGGGATGCGGATGAGGATGTGATGGACAAGGACCAGATCCTGCTACAGAAAGAGGCCGAGGTAAGAGCACACAAACACATTAGAGGATAGGTTCAGAGTTTCAAGTTCATATTAACATAATACTCACATGCCATATGTACAGTATCTTATAAGAGTTATTGGTCGGCGTAATAATTCCTCCTCTCGTTAGGGGCTGTGAAATGTGCAACTCTAATTTAGGAAATAGGGGACAAAATCAATAGTTCTTCCATCGTTCTGTCCAACAAGATAAAACAAGTTAAGTTGTAGAACATTTTCTAATGTTTCATACTAGGCAACAGGGTTAAGTTAAAGGACAGTTAACAGCCAAACGACCATGCCACTGCTTTTGTACAGCCAGCCAAGTTAATGTGTGCATACAACTCAATATTACTGACAACTAAACCATTACCCAAATCATGCTCGTGGAGCAGATTGGTTTCAATTCATTTTAGTACACTCAGAATCAACCCATAGACCAGTCCCTCCAGAAAAACGCGATTATGCGATCGCATAATTCGATGCATAATCAGCCAAAGTCCGCATATTTATGCGGGGGGCCGCATTTTTTCAAATACGCCGCATAAATTGCAGATTTCCGCGCAAAATATGCGGGGCTTGCATGATTTCATTATCCCCGCATTTTCATTGCAAAAAAGTCACATAATATATCTTAGCAGAAAGTTGAAAAATGTTGCGTTTATTATACACAAGAGCAGCCATTTTCTCCTGTTGCCATGGGAACGTTATGAAGTGATGTAATTACGCGACATGTTGGGGGAATCACTTTTTTTCTCCCCCGCAATTTCATCGCATAAAATTGCATAAATATCCCGCATATTCCATCACATCTTTTAAGAAAACGTGCCGCATAATCACAAAAAAACGCATTTTTCTGGAAGGACTGATAGACACTTTAAACCTGCTCAACATAGCTAATGCATTATAATTAAACACATCCGCACTGGTTTCCATTAAAGTCACAGAACTACACAGAAGGAATGTAAATCTCCACTTTTTAAATTAGTTCCAGGAGAAAATATTGTTTTATGAGCGAAATCATAATTACAGTGTGTTATGAATTGTAGGTGGTTGTATCACCTGGACATCTCATTTTGAAAACTTAAACAATTAGGCAAAATATTTCAAATGGTTAAATATGGCTGCATGCTTTGGTAAATTGGTACTTATGAAAGGTGTAAATATCTGTGCAATGATCTGTATCTCTATTTTAGTGTACACAAGTATTGTATTAAGACAGATTAAGATCAAACCTTTAAAAACACACGAGTATCTGATCACTTAAACCACAGTAACCCGTGTTAGTAAGTGCCCTGAGCACGGTGTATAATGAAATGTAAATAAAGACTCCGCCAGACTGTATAGAAAAACGGCTTTGTCATCTTTGTTGTACATACAGCATTATAACATTAATGTTATGGCCCTGGTTTTACTGACAGTCAATTATTCAGTGTTATATATTTTAGGAAGAGAAAAAAAAGTTTTATTTATTTTCACCCCACGATCTTCTATTTGTATTGTTTACATTTTGCGTAACGGAGCCTGCATGTCACCAGGCAATAACCTGTTTCCTGATTGCTCTTGATTGGCCTGTTTGTGTTGCTGGTGCAGCGCACCATAGAGAGCGGGCGGGGTCCAATCAGAGCTGTTTGTAAACAATGTGCCCAGGCAGGATATGCCATCACATCCTGTCTGGATGTCCGGGCCCAGTTTTATGGTGGGAATGACCTCCGTTATGTAGGTAGCCCAAAACACAAAGCTGGAGAGACATTTGTTTACGTGTTGTCAGTGTTTGGGGTGGGAGGTAAGATCACAATAAATATATATATACACACACACACACGTCCCTAGGTAAATAAGTAATCTTACCTTATTTTATTTGTATTAAATCTAGGTTGAATATAAACATTTTAAATCAATGTTAAACCTAGAATTAATATTCATTTTCAAGTTTAGCTAGGTGCACATTTTCTCTCTCTCTCTCTCTCTCTCTCTCTCTCTCTCTCCAAACACATAAGACCAGGGGCCTGTTTCACAAAAGCAGAATATATAAATCCAGAATAACTGATAAAGCGAGGCTTGACCTAGTCTAATCGGTGCATCCTGGCTTGGCGCGTTTCACGAGGCCAAGCCAGGCTGAGGAGGAGCGACTAGGGTTGTGCGCCAAGCTAATTCAGATAGATGCGCCGTCCACGGCTTTCCTCAAAAGACCGCGAGGTCAATCACAGATTTACTGATGCCAAAATGGAGAATACGCGTTGTACATACTTTATACAGAGTGAGCAGCAGCTTCTTGTGGAAGTATGATGACGTGAAACACATTATTTGTAAAAAAGAAAAGAAACACGCGCTGTAATGAAACAGCGGAGAAAGCCAGGCAGACGATCACGGACCGACTGAATGCGTAATTGTAGCCTAAATATATACATTAACTGACCACTGCTCTGAACTGAAACCGTCATAATCATTCCATTCAAGGATTAGGCTACTAATCATTTTCACAAATTAACAGTTGTACTCTTTGCCTTAAAAGTAAGCAGAAGATAATGTTACTCGGAAATTTACAATGAAGATCAATTTTCTTCAACGGCTAGAATGTGATGCGTAAATAATCTCTTTCACTCTGTTCCTCCCTCTCTCTCATGGGCTAAAATATAAGTTTCCTAAGTCATTAACTTCCACTGCTCGCTTTTAATGCAAAGTGTACAACTGTTCGTTTTTGCAAATGACAGTGACTCAGTGAATGGTTTCAGTTAAGAGCAGTATTTCATAAATGTATATTTTTAGACTATCATTCAGTCGGTCCGCTATTATCTGCCACGCTTTTTCTCGCGTTTCATTTTTTTATTTTTTATAGAGGCCGAGTTTCCTTCTCTACATATTATATGCCTTGCTCCCTGTATATATGGACATAGAAAATAAAGACACTGAAGAAATTGGACTCTAAAATCTAGAAACTATGAAGATAATTAAGTGATAAATTCCACGCACACTGTAAACATGAATGGAACAGAGTGATATTCATCAGTTATTTCCCCAAATATAAGGTCAAAAATCATTGAGGTGTCCTCTCCCTGTTATTACATGAATGTACAGTAGCCTACATCACCAGATAGGTACTGGTCCAGTGAACTAAGACTATAATTTAGGAGGATTGTACAATTAGGATATGTTCTTAAATTGTACAATCCTCCCAAATTATATTCCCAGTTTACTGGACAACATAAATTGTGTGCTAAGAATGCCAAATACAATGCACATGAAAGTGGAACAAACATGATGCTTATTGTTAAAGAATTTAAAAAAAATGAATCAACGAAAATGATTCAAGGTGCATTGGTCAACTATAGAAATGTACAGCATTGTATGTATTGCCCTTAGTAACAGACTTCATTTAAAACACATTTGAAATGTTATCAGCCTTTTCTAATTATCTCAACAACTGCCATAATATATTCATCAAACTTCTAATATGAACAGCAGTCTTCATACAGCAATATAACAGTAACAATGACTGTCACATGAATAATTATAAATAAAAAAAATAATGGTCACAACTTTAAATAATAACAGTACTTAAATAAACAGCAAAATGCACCTGCTGTATTTTAATCCAGGCTGATAATAACAATAGGGTAAAACCAGTGCTGGGTGATCAGAAAAGGCTCCAGGATTAAATAAATCCTGACTGTTAGCCTGGTCAGGAGCAGGCTAGCTGTACAGAATAAATCTCCATGGTGATTTATGTGCCTCCTCTTTCGTGAAACCGAATCAAGGCTTAATTCATCCAGGATAACTGGGAAATCCCGGCTTAATCCCTTATCTTGGTTTTGTGAAACAGGCCCCAGATGAGAGAGGGCTACATAGGATTGATAATAAAAACTTCTCAGATGAATCGTTTGAATGTCTATTATCAGCCACAAGATGGCGATAGACATCATAGAAAGCTACAGAAAAGTTTATTGTTTAACAGTGGGACTCATGATAGTTTTTAAAGCTTTACATCCTCATTGTCTGTCTCAATAGATCATTCACTTATTGATGGGCCCATTATTTTTACCTTAACATTTCAGCCATTATTAATTTATTGTTTGACATTGATTCTATGCTTTATTTATTTTAAAACACTTTATTCATCTGCTATTACAGTCACTGTGCTGATATAAATATAGATTTTTATCATTACACAATCAACATATTGATTTACTCCTCATTTGATTGAATAATGACCATCTGCAAACCTCTGTTTTGTGTAATGGTAAATAAAATCTCTAGTTACAACACTTTAAACCTATTTCAAGTGGAAGTCCATGAGATGCTTTTTCATGTTGGTGAGGTCTTTTGGTGTTAACTGCTCATCGCCTTGTTTCGGCACCTGCCAATCAGTCAGTGTATGTTCTCTATTGAAGTTTGTCTCTCTGTAGATTGCACTTCCTTTCTTTGTTTGTTCTGTTATTGTGGTTTGCCTTAATACGTGGTTGGACAACATGTTATACAACTTTCAAGCATACTGAACCTTTAAGAACACAAGCATCTGATTGGTTAAACCATGGAGCATACATTTATATTCACCCCAACTGTTGAAGGTTTTCAAGATTTTTGATCATTCAAAATAAGCAAACACTATGTTGAGAAAGAAAAAGAAACATTTTAGACTGTAATTGTTGAAATATGTTAAAACAGAGATATCAAGTGAGGAATAATATTGAAATTTATTGGTGCAAAATTATAATGGTTACATGAAAAAAACGCCATCGTTGTGATTTTAACATTTTTCCTCTTTCTCTGTAGCTGAGACGCATGCAGCAGATGATCGCTCAGATGCAGGCACAGATGAAGATTAAATCAGATGAATGAAAGCATCAGAGCAAAAGGGAAACACGGTGATACCAACCCCCTCAACACACACACACACACACACACACACACACACACACACACACACACACACACACACACACACACACACACACACACACACACACACATATATTGTGACGTCATGAGAGGCTTCACAGCTGTCAGCGGGGTGGCTCAAGTAGTGCAAGGAGACGAGGTTCAAATAATAACAAGGAATTTATTAAAGTTCTTGGAAGTCAATGAAAACATAATAGAATGCAGACATCTTGTTGCTCTTTAAGGGCCAACACTTCAGGGATGTCTCTTCGGCCTCTTGAAATCATAATTCTCTCCCTCAGGAAAATAAACAGTTTTTCTCAGCCTTATGGTAGTCCAGGCTGCAGCTAGTGGCCAAGCCAGCAGTAAGTCACCACAGGTGAACACTTCCAACAGTGAGTCTCCTCCACAGACAAGTCTCTCCAACTCTTCATACTCCTCATGGCAACAGCAGCACAGCGCTCTCGTCCTCCTGGGAGCCCAGCTTGGAGACCATGTCTCCCCACCACACACAGACCTCTCTAAGTGTGTGTCCATCCCTTAAAAACCCTTCAGCTCATCAGCTCCTGATTTGTCACAGCTGTGTGGGAACATTGGCCACAGAGGGGTGGACTTCCCGATTATACCAGCGGATGGAGCCACAGCTGTCTGTGCTTGCAGACATCTCAGGGGGATGTAACGTCCGTCCAGGACACAGCCTCTCGTGACGTCACAATATATATACACACACACACGCACACGCACACATACCTGGTCCTCCTCTGAATCAATCACTGCCTGCTGCCATGCTGCAGGTCCACCAGGAGTCAAGGTATCCAGGATCAAATCATCTTTATCTGCATACCACTTCTTCTTCTTCCCTCCAAACATCCATCCATCAGCTGTTCAGGAGCTTCTTGAACATCTTGTCAAACTCCAGTTACAATCCACATATAGGCCCGCTGATTATCTTATTTTTTTGTATAAGTTACAAGTTTGCCGAGTTGGACTGGGAAAAAAAAAAGTGAACACAACGTTTTGATACTGGATGACTATCATAGACATATCCATTATTTAGTCTTTGATCTTAATTATGACTCCACAGAGCTTCCAGTGATAATGGTACTAAGATGTTTTGCCATCACACTATCTTATTTACAGAAATATATGTATGAATTATGCATTTTGCTCAAGTCCAAGCTTCAGACGGCACCATTTTCCATTTATATTGCTATCAGCTTCTGACCGGTTTTGAACATATTTTAATTTAACGTGTTTTCTGTTAGCTTATGAGCCCATCACCTTTACCTCTGGATGCTGGAATCTTCACTGCGTTAGTCTAATACTGCAATAAATATTATCACAGTTAAATGCAAGTGTGATTGTGAATGATGTAAACTGTCCATGCAGAGAACGAAGAATGCTTTGTACCTAATTGTGCTAAACTAGAAACCTTATTTTGTAGCCAACACTACAAACTTAATTCTAGGCATTTTATTAGGCCTTTAAGCTGAAAAGCTACTATGCAAGTAGTCAAACTAATACTACTTTGTTATAAAGAGACACAACCAGCCTTAGGATCATGTTATAGTTGAATGAAAGTGCCATCTTGTTAATATTTTCTGTATTTATCATCAGGAGCTGCATGATCTCAATGTCAGTGCCATAGTACAACTACAGACTGAAAACTAATCGCACTATTCAGTCCAGTCACTTAATGTGTCCGTATTTGTTTCAGTGATGTCATTTAAAGCTACAGTTGGCAACTTTGATAAAAAATATTTTAATATTTGCTTACACAAATCAGATAATCTGTGGAAAAAAATCCACCTCCCTCTGCCTCCTCCTGGTGTTCCTAATGGCATTAGGAAAACAACCAAACTTTCTCATGTTTCAGCTAAACTGCACACTAAAATATCTTTCTGAAAGAATTTGAGGCAAGAAATAGGCAATGCACTAACAGAATATTGATTCATATTTGATGAGTTTGACAGTTTGACTGCAGTTCACGAGCAGTCATTGACACTGCGTAGAGATTCCTCTGCTCTGATTGGTAGTTAATCTTGGAAACTTAGAAAGGCAGAGGAACATGATTTTTTTCACAGATTGTCTGCGTATGTGCTACCGTTTTCAGCAAATATGACAAAAAGTTGTTTTAAAAAAAAGTTACCTACTGAACCTTTAAAACTGTCTTAACTACATGTGCAGCCTTTTATCATTCTGTATTTGGGTCATTTAGGAATAATATATATTTAACTGTTATAAGCGTAAGTGACCTCCACCCTTCTGTTTAGCAGTGCTATCTAACTGTGCTGTCATTGATGTGTTGTTGGCAATATTTTAGTTTTTCTATATTTTGCTCTTGTATGCACATCTGTCTTTTGAACTTAAGACACACGTTTTTATTATTTCTTAACCATATGACAGTAAAGACTTGTTTTAAGGCGTAAACATTTTTTTGTATTTTTCTCTGAAATAAAATTTGTTTAAAGAAAAGAAAGTTGATGCTTGTGCATCCTGGGCTTACTTTTGAATGACAAACATTTGTAATGCTTATAAGTTAAAAGATGGTGGAACAAGCATTTAATTGTTGACATATTTCTATGGGAAACATTTTTATAAAATTAGCACCATCCACCAGCCAAATGCTGGTAAAACATGCAAGTGGCTGGTAGATTTGCTTCACTTACCAGCCAAAATAACAATGGAAATTGATTGAGTGGCTGGTCAAATTTGAACATCCACTAGCCATTTGGTTGGTGGACAAAAAAGTTAATTTTGCACCCTGCCTGTAAGAGCTTCAACTTGACTCCATGCGTTTTCTTAGCAACACAATTCATAGATATTCAAGATTTTTTTTTATTTATGTTCAGTCTTGTTGAGGAGATGTGGGCCTGAGATACCAAAATATCATCGACCGTATGCTACAATAGAAAGCCTTCAATATGGCGTGTTATGGCAAAAGCCTTCTTCAGCGTGCAATAAAGTAAAAAAAGAAACATTACAATGCTAACTGTTTTGAAGCTAAGTGTTGAAGTTTATTATATGTTTTTTTTATTGTGGGTCCATGATATGTATGAATATTCACCTATAATTGATTGTAAAATATCTCTAAAACAAATGAACATTGCAATCTTTTGGGCTCCTTTTTCAAAACCTAAAATCTATTTCTGACTGGACACTGGAGAGAAGTTATAACGAATATAAAGAGATTGATGTCAATGTGAGGTTGGTTTGGACCCTAACCCCCTCGTGGCATCCTGTAGGACCCCTGCTTGTAGGAAACCGTGCAATGTGACTGGCTGAGTGTAGGAGGAGGAGGAGGGGCTTTCATCTGTCAGATCAGCCCGCCCTCCTGCTGTCTGTCCGGGGTTTGGAGGCGAGGCGAGGGGCCGCTTTCTGTGAGCCGTCGCTTCGGTAAAATCGAGGGAGGAGAGTGGTCAATATGACGACCAACATCAGGTACAAAAGCCGGATCCCGGTGAAAACAGGTGAGCGTGGTTTCTGGATTTTATTTACAGCCATGTGTTTATTGAGAATCCTAGCAATGACTGCTTCATGTTTCTGTCTCCCTGGGCGTCGCTCTGCATCCCTGCACCTGCGCTTCCTCCTCATCCATCCTGCAATGGCCAATAGAGGATAGCGCAGAGGTAAGAGACATATTTTTTATGTATTTATTCAAGTGCTGTTGAGAATACATTTTCAACATAGTGCGTGTTCAGAATATAGCCTCGAACTGGACGGCGTCGGTTGCAGCAGCATCAGCAATATTTACCTTTCAGATCCTACATTTTTCTTCCCCTCCCGATGTGCGCGTTTTTCTGTCAGTTTTATAAACGCAAGATGCTCTCGGGGCAGCCATGCCATCACAGGCTGAGCTGTGATCACCAGACTGACAGGCGGTGGGGGTCAGGTTTCATTTTTAGACGCATATGTGGAGCAGGCCGGCGTCACAAAAGGCGAGCGGCCAACATGGTACCCAAATGGCAGCATCCATCCTCTCCATCCTCTCCTCGCATGAATCATTAGCGATAATCGGTCATTAAGTCGACCGATGGACTGACCTAATTATCAACATTGCATAAGCACGACTCGTGAACACTTTCTGACCATTGTTCAGCTCAGAAATCCAGCTGCCACACGAGCCTGCATGGGAGGTCGCATCTCTGATGACCCTGGGCCTTCCTCCTCCCCCTCTTCCTCATGGCATATAGTGTCTGATGACAGTAGAGTAGTATTTGCACGTGCTGAGTGTGCTTGGATGATTCAGCAAACCTGACTATTAATATATTTAGATTCGAGTGAAGCACCAAAAGTCAACCTTAAAGCTTAAAATGCAGGTGTTGTAATAGCAAATACTCTACTACACAACACATGAACACTTATAGCATATTTTATGTCTATACTGAATAAAAATGCACTCTATAGCTGCCAGTTAGATGCACAAACTAAAATGTAGTCTAATACAACAGTCCTGCATTAAATCCTACCTTCATTAAGGTTATAATGTCCAGGTTTTGCTTTTGCTTTACTGTTTTAGTGCTATTTAGTCCTGCATAGACTAAATATTGAAAAAAATACTCTGTTACAAATAAAAGTCCTGCATTCACAATAATACTTGTTAGTTCAGAAGTATAACAGTAAAATGTAGACTGGGTAAACCCAGCCCGATCTGCCGGCGATTTGATTTTGCCCTACAGCCCAAAAGATTGAGCTTGGTCTGTAAAATGTACTTTAAAGGTCCCATGACATGCTGTTCTTTGGATGCTTTTATATAGACCTTAGTGGTCCCCTAATACTGTATCTGAAGTCTCTTTCCCGAAATTCAGCCTTGGTGCAGAATTACAGCCACTAGAGCCAGTCCCACAATGAACTTTCCTTAGGATGTGCCATTTCTGTCTGTAGCTTTAAATGCTATTGAGGAGGAGAGAGGGGGGGGGAGAGGGTGGGGGCAAGGTGGAGGGTGGGGGTGTGGCCTTGACCAACTGCCATGCCTCGCTTGTTTGCAAGCCATGATGTCTCTCTCTTTCTCATGGGCGGGCCAAATGCTCTGGGTGGGCGAAGCAGAGAAAGGGGAGGTAATCTTGCTCCTTATGACCTCATGAAGGGGAGATTCCAGATCGGCCCATCTGAGCTTTCGTTTTCTCAAAGGCAGAGCAGGATACCCAGGGCTCGGTTTACACCTGTCGCCATTTCTAGCCACTGGGAGACCATAGGCAGCCATGGGACCTTTAAGTATCAAAATTAAAGTTAAATTAAATTAAAAGTACTCATCATGCAGAATCAAACTTTTTAGAATGTTATATTATTTTAACATATTCATTTGTTTTTATTTAGCTATTCCTTTTTTAGATAGCATACAGTACAGGGATGACAGGAAATGAGGGGAGAGAGAACATGCAGCATTGACTGCAGTGGGACACTGAGATTACATGTTTAGCATTTTACTGTAATCCCTTAAGGACACCAGGACACCACAGAGTTGTATATTATTTTTATAATGTATATTGTATCAACAAAGTAAGTAGCTGTAAAATAAATGTAATGGGAGTAGAAAATTACAATATTACCCTTTGAAACTTAGCGGAGTAGAAGTATAAAGTGTACATAGGTCCATTACCGGTATTTGGGTAAAACATATAAGTTGCTTTGCACTAAAGTGTATGCTAAATGCGTGAGATGTAGTTTAATGTTGCAGTTGAAATGATTGTGACCACTACAGTGCATCCTTTTTTTTTATTACTTTATTGTAGTACTTTTCTTAGTGTCAAGTGCAACATGCATTACATTCTTTATCGTACTACTTTTTTTTTTCCCCTTTTTCCCCCATTTTATCATTCAATAGAAACACCAAGGGGGAACAGGGGGAACACATCACACAACAGGAAAACAAAAAAAAACGCATGTGCACACACAAACACACACACACACACACACGCACGCTTATGAGTGGATTGCTGGAAGACCTGGATTAATATGATTGTTGCAGAGTGATATGCTTGCAGATGTAGCATTACAGTTTGTGCAGAAACAGTGAAAATAACCTAAAATTATAATCAAGCTGTTATAAATATTCATCCACTCCAAACGTGCAGTGACTCACTCATGCTCAGTATTTAGATTACTACAGTTTTTATACCTTCTGAGTTTGGTTCTTGGCTTTCATCCACTCTTCACTCCCACATACTATACAGCATCTGACCCTGTTGGGCACTTTAATACCTCATATTCTGGATCATCCAGGCTGCGGAGGAGGACTAAAAAATAATAATAGTGCTCTGCTGAGATCATAATTGCTGAAAGACTCATAACTGATAACCAATCCTAAATCAATATTTTTAGAACATTCCCCTCCCTTCTCCTCTTCCTCTTTCCACGTCTCACTCCCTCACATCGCCCTAAACATTCCCTTCACTTCCTTTGCTGTGATATTACGTTGCCAGGCAACAGTCGTTTTTATCTGTTTTCACCAATTCTCTGATACGAAGTAAGTAGACAATGCCATCTGACCTACCCACAATCCTGTGCTGTGATTATTCTGCGTGTGGGTGATGGGTATTTACTGAGCTTTTTTTTTTTTAAATCACAGATCAGAAACTGAAAGAGAGAAAAAAAATCACAATCACAGTTTTATTATCAACAGTTAGCTGAGATGTGTCACCTAGATATAGTGAAGTATGCAAACACCCAAATGTTCATGTCTTGACATCACTTTCAGATATTTCCAGTGCTGCTACAATCAAAACAAAACAATGTCCATTTAGTAGCTGTTCCACATCTGTTTTTAGATTCAGAGCTAAGACATAAATCATAAAACAGCAGCTTCATTATAGATCATACATACAGAAGAAAACGATTATAGAATATATATATATATATATATATTAATTACAAACCCTTA
This sequence comes from Perca fluviatilis, assembly GCF_010015445.1. Lineage (NCBI taxonomy): Eukaryota > Metazoa > Chordata > Actinopteri > Perciformes > Percidae > Perca > Perca fluviatilis. The sequence goes on from NC_053117.1 coordinate 26,451,964, forward strand.
CTAACCCTTTATTATTAACATTTATTTACAGTTGACTTACTAACTTTTGCTGTTTCCTCAGAAAATTAGAAACCTGTTGTTGTGTCTTGACCTGTCTAACATTTAGAACTGCAGACTTGATGGGTAATTACAAAGTAAAACCCCCTTTTTTTAAATGACTTTATCAAAAACTTGACTATTAATGACTCAGCAGACAGAGATATATTTTTTTACTACTTGGCAATCCAAAAGTGAAGAACACTTAACGATTGTCTCTAGTTATTGCACGTTTATCTCTTCACTTTGTAGTATTTACCACTTTTTTGCAACAGAAATGGTTCCGTCTTTATATTTGTCCAGTATTTAGTCAAACAACTCTTTAGAAACAGATCATTATTAGAAAGTGGTGATTTAAAGATAATTATGAGGGAAATATCGCACCGTGTTATCGCACCGCGTTGTCACCTCTATCTGAGATGTCATGAAAAATGAAACAGGTCAGCGGTCACATCACACACGCCGATTTCTCCCTGCAGCAGTGAACAGATGTTGTTTCAGATACATTTGCGTCGGTGCATGTGTGTCACTTTACTTCAGATGCACTCTCCTCTCAATCCCTCAGCTCTCCCTCTCTCTTTTTAAACAAACTCTTGCTGCCACAGATGGGACCCTCACCAGCTCCCAGTGTGGACCAGCTGCAGAGCAGGAATACGCGTATCTCGGGGGGTTGGGTGGGGTATTGAAACAGGGATTTTCACCCGCTGTGGCTCCGGCCTTTCAACAGTAAAGAAAAGTTGTCAGAAAGGAGTGGCTGATCCAAGAAGTTTTGAACTTTCTCTTTGATAAATATTTAAATGAATTAATTTTAAAAAAAATTGTCTTTTGTTCTTCTTTAAGTACTTTAAAAAAAAAAATAAGTCATCTTATTCATCCCATTTTCTGTATCGCTTCATTGAAGCTATGGGATGTTACCAGAGTGAAATATTGAAACCCAAGACATGGAGTCTCTTTATGGCTTCATCATATTCTAGCTGTGTTGTGCACATTTCCCAAAATTTAGCCTGATATTTTTGGGATCCCTGATAAGTGGATGAAGATGGATGATGGACACACTGACACACTACCGCATGCCCAATATACTTTTTACATCAACAACACACACGTAAGAATACACTAAAGCAAGACAGCCACGTAGGATAAAGCAGCTTTTGTCATCTTTGTGTGTGTGAGTTTCTGCCTCTACACGTTTTTTGGAGTGTTTTCCCTCTGGGGTGACAGTCGGTGCAGTTGTTCTTGTTCATGTGTTTGAGGAGTTTCTGCCCTGTGTTCACATGCACATTCTTTCATTTAGCATGCTGCAAACATGCATGTAATAATCCAGTAAAGTGTGCATGTGGTGCTTTGTGTTTTTTGTCTTTGTAACTAAAGCAGATCACCTTTTCTTCTAAGTTTTATATATGCAGTAACACTGCAGTGCTCATCATGTCTCGGCTCTGCATTTCAAGAAGCTTTTTAGAAAGTAACTGGTTGGTGACCCAGATAGAGAATATCTTTGAAAAAATCTTTTCAAGTATTTTGTCAGGCTTGATATGTATGGGATTACAAATTCTTTGGAAATAGGGATCAGGAGTCTGAGCAGTAATCCAATGAAACGTATGAAGAGGATTGAGATTATTTCATAACTGCTCTCAGTGTAACTGCAAATAATCTGAATTATACTTAATCAATCACATTACGTGCTTTTTTTTTTAGACTAGAATATACTGAAATGTTGCATTTAATTCCTATTGAAGCATAAGGGATGATAGGTTGGTGTTATTCTATTTGTCATTGAGTTTGGCAGTTTGGAAACAACAGTTGACAAAACAGTCTCAACTCAAGTCCACCTATTTACCATTCTGAAGCTTTTGACTGTATTACATGGTCTTCAGCATATTGAATTTGCTCAGTTGTAATAGAATTATAGACTTTTTCTAAGACTTCTCAGAGTTCTCAAGACTTTTCATTTTTGACTTTGGAAACATCAGTTGAAAAATAGTGGGTTTAGTTGATCTTAACTTTTAAGACGACATGGATGAGAAGAAGGACTTTAAAGCTGTAATCTGGAAGATTTTCATCTGATTGATAAAAGTAATGATATATATTGATCTATTGATTGATGAAAGTAATGATAGTAAAAGCCAGACATATATATATATATATATATATGTATGTATATGTCTGGCTTGACATCTCTCGGAAATAATCCTGTATTAAATTATTTTTCTTTTATACACACAAAAAATTGAACAATGCACACAATTCTTAAAACTTGAAGCTCATGTTTCAACAATACTCCAGACCTTAGAAATAGAATGAGATTAATTCTAGTTGTATGCTCCAGACTGCTAAACCATTGTTTTTACTCAAATAGAAATTTTTAATCAACCTGGACAAAAATCTTAAGGATTGCCACTTTAAGATTATTTTGACAACATATCTTTCTTATTGTCAACAAATCCCATGAAAAGACCAAAACCAACAATATGTTGGTTAATCTCCCGATACCTTCTGACTATCGTACTCAGCCTGAAGCTCGCTCAATCCCACTGAAGACAGAACAGGTTACAAATATGTATTTTAATTTTCTAAAAGAGCTGGGCACTGTAGTTTTTAACAAAGTAATAAATGGTGCATTTGTTGGGGACTATTTTCAGCTGTGGATTACTACACATCTGATGCTGTAGAGAGTATTTCCGGCCATAGGACGGTGTGTTTTTGTTTTATACAACTTCCAACTTACTTATAAACCTTCTTTCCTGACAACATTTAGCTGATTGAATCCTTCTGCTAAATGTTCAGGGATACTTCATGTTTATAGTACCATTCAATGTTTCAGCTATGCTCCCATAAGTGTCCATTGTCACTGAATGGGCTAATGCTAAAACTGGGCTCCGCTAGTCAAGTGTCCTTCAGTGAAGTAATTTTATTGTTGCCTGAGCAATTACATGCTGTTGGATTAGCATGATAAAGAGCAGAGTGCACGCAGGACTTTGCATCTCTAAGGAGAGAAAACAGAGGAGGAGGGAGGAGGCCGGGGGGCTCAGGGTCCATTTCTGTTGTTTTTGTACCTCTCTCCTTCTTATCTCTCCCTCATGCCCTCTCTTGCCTCACTCGCTGGTGGGCAGGCAACACATTTAGGTGAAGCATTTAGGGTTAATGGTGTGAAAGTGTCAGCTGGACGGCTGGGAGATGCAGAGAAGTCATCAGTAAAGGTCACGCTTTTCACTGCTGCATCACAGACTGTCTAGCTGCTTAAAGCCGGGAACGCATTACACCATTTTAAGCCCAGTTATCACTAGATTTCACTGAGATGACTGAATTTCACGAGCATTGCACTGGTCAGAGCACGGGTGGAAAGTACTCTCATTACTGAAGTTGGATCGATTTTTCATAGTTGTATTTTTTTGACCACCAGTAATTCCTCTTTTACTTAGATTTCGAGAAATTGTTATAGAGTAGCTTACTGTTATGCTGTTACAAATATAATGCACCTTTGCCTAATTCACTACACTCAGCGGTTTTGCTGCTATTGTCTGACTTTGTACCAATAGCTTGGCTAATGTTAGCAAACTTTAGATATTGTTTTATAACTGTCAGGTTGCTGACTATAAACTATACTATCTTCTCTACTTGTGATACTCTGTTATGCTACATTTTAGCATTTACCATAATCCTTAAATAACACCAAAAATGAAAGATTGTCACAAATATAACATTGCACTCTTATGACATTGTTGGACTCACAATGGACAGTTTAAAAATAAACCTGAGATATTGTCTATTTAATTCCAAACATTCTTCTTCGCTGTCAAAACCTCTCGCCTACATTGCCCACAATACAACTTGACTGATGTCTTAAATTGGTGGAGTTCCCCTTTAAGAGAAGACCATTTTGGAGAGCATCATGGAGAGGGACTGACTGGTAAATGTCATGTTAAAATGATTAGCATAGTAAGTAAGTAACTTTTAAATCAACATACTACTCCAAAGAGTCCTTTTATACTTTTGTTTTCAAGTTGTTGTCGTTTTTTTTTAAAGTTTTATGAGACCTCTACTTGAGGAAGATATTTAAGTCCTCATTCGCACACTGTGCTGCACAAAATAGGATATGTCGTCATGGATACTCCACGTGCGTGACCTTGTACAAACATGTTAACCAGTGGATCAATCTGAAGAGATCCTGCAGTTCGAACTGTCATCTAAATGTGTGATGAGTGTTTTTGCGGTCAGTTTAAAAATCTTCTTCAGGCTAACTGTGCGTCTGTGTTGTGACGTCATCACTGCACCTTATTGAAAGTGTTTGGCAGCTGGAAATGATGGGTACGGTGTTAGACCAGAGTTATTTGGATTTGTGCGTGTGATTCTGTGTCTCTGTGTCTGTGTGCGTGTGCGTGTGCATGCGCGTGTGTGTGTGTGTGTGTGTGTGTGTGTGTGTGTGTGTGTGTGTGTACGTGTGCTTGCATGCCCTGGCAGTGGAGTTGACTGCTGGGTCCTTTTGAGAGTCGTTTCCTTAAAGGCCACGACTTTGTATGACTGAGAGGAAGAAGCTGAGCGCTGCCTGCTGGTTGAGTGGCGGATCTCTGGATCTCTGCCGCTGCAGGACCATCCAACACTGACTGACAAACAAACTGACAGAGTCATGGTGCATTTATTATTAATATTCTGACAGTGAAGGAAGCTTTTCTTGCACTTGTTGTAAGGAGCAAAAAATACAGAAAACTTATATAAAGGCACTTTTCAATGCAGTAGATGCAAAGTGCATTGAATGACAAGCTGATTAATTGTTAAATTGATCGACAGAATGTTGATCAGCAACAATTGTGAAAATCTATTAATTATTTAAGTCGCTTATTGGGCAGAAATGCCAAATATTCTCTGGTTTGTGTTTTTAAACATCAAAAAAGATGAAAAGATTTAGCTCTTTTTTCAGTTTTATATGATTGGAAAATAAACATTTTGGGGGTTTAGACGGTTGGTCAGACCAAACAAGCGATTTAAAGACCTCATCTTGAGCTCTGTAGAGTTATGGGGACATTTTTCATGTTTTCTGATCTTTTTAGACTGAAAATTAACGCATTTGACACAGAACATACATCAAAAGTAGTTTTAAAGTGCTTTACGGAAGAGAGAAAATTAAGACAATGTCCTGAAACATGACAAACCATAACATATACAGTTCTACAAATGTAAAAGCCAATGAAAACAAGTAGGTTTGAAGATGTTTTTAAGTTGCCCCTTGACATCCTGCTGCCCTGCTGGCCTTCATTACTCTTGACTCATAGTTTGTCCTTAACATCCCTCTGCACCTGCCGTACACTCTTCCAGCTGAGCAAACAGCAGACAGGGAAGGCAGAGGCCAAAGAGGCGACGCAGAGTCGCAACTTTTACAACTTAGTCACCCTACAACAGCAATAACAAGTCTGTTTTTTTCTTACAATATACAGTATGATTGCATGACAGCAACTATGACCATTTCTTGCAAGTTTTTAGCCTTTTTTTATCCAAATGGTTAGGTAATGATAGACTGAGGTGGATAACTTCGGTGTGTGTGCGTGCGTGCATGCGTGCGTGCGCGTCGTGCGTGAGGATCTGTTTGTTCATTAGTAGTTTTTTGTATATTTTATTTTCCAGGATTTCATTTCCCAAGAAGAAGGAGATAATAAAGTGAAATGGGTTACAGAATAACCAATAATTGTCAGGAATAAGTTTGGTTGTATCTCTTTCTTAAGCCCCTTTAGAATACCATCAGAGTATATTTAGCTAATAAAAACAAATTACTCATTACAGGAGCCCTGTGCAAGTGTTTACCTGAGAGCTGAAAGCAGCAACAAAACATGACATTAAGTGTCTGAAATTAGGGTATGAATGCAAAGGATTATACAAGACACAATTTTTGGGCTTCACTTAGCAATGAGAAATGTTGAATTGAACATAATGTCGAATTTGAAAGTAACAAAATAAGTGTGACTGGCAAAGATTATATTTAGTTTGTCTGGCTGGTGATATATGGGAGAAAGGGACAGCTGGCCACTGAAAAAGACTTAAGGTGGGGGGTTTAGCCGGGGGGCTATTGTAATACCATTTCAAGACATCTGTTCTTTTCTTTTATTCAGATTGACCCTCCCACTCCCCTCCACACACACTCACACACTCTTTAATGTCAACAATGCCCTCAACTCTTCATCTAGCATCTAGCATTCAGTTTGCATCAGCACCACCATGGCTGAGATTGTTTCCTTTAATAGAGGCATCGGCAAGATTAAACCATAAACTTTCTATTTTATCTGAGTAGATTCCTCTGTTGCCCTCCAGTGGTGTGGAGTGGGACTGTCACATCCTGTACGTGGCAAACTTTGGGGAAGGAAAAAAGAGAAAAAACAGGTCATTTATTTCAAAGAACATTTAAGCTCTGCGGCCCAACATCATGTATGAGCCAGACACACCCACACGTACACACGCACCACTGACACATCTGGAAGCAATCGGCTGCAAGTTGCAACCTTTGCCATGAAATGTACCTCGTACACACACACACACACACACACACACACACACACACACACACACACACACACACACACACACACACACACACACACACACACACACACACACAGTGAGCTCCTTTACTGTACATCCTTTTCATTACAGGCTAGACCAGAGTGATTGATTGATATAAACGTGACATATGTGAATCTAACATCAGTATAATAGGAATTGTTTGACTGAATTTTGTCGAAATATGTTTATTTGTGTGTGATGAGAAGATTAAGACATGATGGTAGGTTGATTTGGTTACCTCCGGACAGAGCCAGGTTTCCCTGTTTCCACTTTTAGTGCTAAGCTAAGCTAACCGGCTGCTGGCTGTAGCATCATATTTATTGTACACAGATGAAAGTGGTATAAATTTCTCATCTAACTCAGAGCAAAAAAGGGAATAAGAAATGTTTTTCAAAATATTAAACTATTATTTTTAATCAAATATGGATTTTCAGATAAATATTAGACCTAAAATAATGTACAATTAATACAAAATGCATGATAATTAGCTAAAGTAAAATAAATACAGATTAGTGTATCAGAACTTCCATTAGTTTTATATTGTGACCCTTTGGAGCCCTATCTTAGGAAGAATTGAACTTCCTTACTTTATATAAGATATAGGGGCCATTTATTTGCAGAACAAGACTTTACTTTTTACTTTTGTTAAGTACATTTTGCTGTCAATAATTCTGTACTCACTTGTTTTATTGGTACTTTTACTAAGAAAAGTATCTGAGTACACATTGATTTAGTTAATTTACTTGTTAATCACACAAGTAAGTTAATTTACTTGTTAATCTGATACGCTCACTCTACAGGCCTTTATCTCCTGCGTTTGTGTCTTTATCTGTTGTTTGTTCTGCTGCTTTTGTCACAGTCAAGTTCGAACAAGTTATTTTTTGCATCTAAACTTTCTGTCTGTTTCTTTTCGTTCTGCATTTCTTTGCGAGCTGGTTGTCATTTCTCTCAGTGTAGAGTTTTAGAGCTGGGGGAGGGAATACAGGCTGAATGAATGAGTTTCTTTTAGAGGTTCGCTTCTTCCATCCCTCCCTTGTTTCCTCCCTCAAATTGCCACCTCTTTCTTACTCCCTCTCTCCATTTCCCTCCCTCTCAGTGAGAATTCCTCCGTACCTGTCTGAACAGGGAGAGTCGGACCGCTGTAGGGCAGAGGAAAGAAAGAAATAGAAAGAAAAGAAAGGGAATCAGGAGAAAGAAAGTAGGAGAAACAAAAGGCACATATTTAAAGAGCACGGAATAGAGGTGTGTTAGAGACAGTTTTGGAACGGACACAGAGCGAGAGACGAGTTTATCAAGGTCTCGAGGCTTCACATTTGCTTTTTTCCCTGCTCCCTGCTGGGCTGTTTTTCAACTTTCTGAGACCCGTGGCTATTTTGGTCCGTCAGTGTCGGAGTGGTTTGGGATGGATGCCATCATGCTGCAAGAAAAACTGGTGGAACGGCTGCTGTGCCCACGAGTGAGAACAGCCAGGCAGAAGGTAAAATAGTTGCATTTATTTGGGTAAAATAGACAAAAAGAGTGGAAAATTATCAGGAAAATTTCAAAATAATGAAAAATATAGAAACAGATTTCAGGATTACTTTACATATACATAAACAAGAAGCCCTATCACCTGTGGACTCACTGCCAGCATCTTTTGGTGCTATCTCTGCTTTTCTGTGGAGATGTGTGATACCTCCAGTGACAGATTTACTGCTGAGGTGAAGTGTTTTTATGATTACTCACTGATTTATCTACAGCTTTTCTCATTCTCACATCTCTGGCTTTCTGACAAGTGTGTCTGCCATGCACTGATTGCACCGCCTGTGGTTTTTGTGTGTGTTTTTGTAAATGCGATCCTCACCCGAGAAGGCTGTCGGAAATGCCTATGACAAGTTATGACAGCTTATAAGGGCTCTGACTGTTTGTTTGGCTCTGTGTTTGCAGAGTGAAAAAAGAGCTTTTCAGGTCTGTTGAATGTAGCTTCTGTCTGTGTGTGAATGCTCTCGACGGGCATCGAGTGCATATTTATATCTACACATGTCAACACGTACTGTCGGGTAAAGATGACGTTCTGCCAGATGCAGCAGAGAAAACCTGCAGGACTGAGAGCTACTGTGTGACACAGTGAGCGACTGGTATCCTGTGGCTCTCTTTGTGTGTTTATGTGAGAGTTTTAGTGGAAAATCTGAGACGCTGGTTTATTCTCAGCTGCTCGCAGTGGAATGCTGTGCACATGTTTTTCCATGCAGTTGTAGATTTTCTGTATTGTATTATATTTCTGTCTGTCTGGTGAGGTCATTTTTATTACATCAGGAGCTGATAGATACATTTAGTTTTCACATTAGAAAACATATAAGCACTATTACAGTTATTTGGTGTCTGCTTTGCTTATGATTTTTAAGCTGTTGGCTTTTGATGTTTTATTGTAGACCTGGAACAATTAGTCGACTGTTAAATTAGTCAAAATGTATTAGAAACTTTTTTGATCATCAGTTAATTGTTTAAATAATTTTTCAAGCAGAAATGTAAAACAGTCTCCGGTTCTAGTTTCTCAAATGTGATAATATGCTACTTTTGTTTGTCTTTTGCAGTGGTGGAAGAAGTACTCTGAACTTTTATTGTAAAACGTAAAAGTAGCAATACCACAGTTCAGAAATACAAGTTACAAGTTATAGTCCTGCATTCAAAATTTGACTTAAGTAAAAGTGCATTAGCTGCAAAAAATACTTAAACTACCTTAAGTAAAAGTACTCATTATTCAGAGTGGCCCATATCAGAATAATGTGTATTATAATATTGCATTGTGCAACTTTATACAATAAAGGGTTATACGTATAGGACACCTACTAAGTAGGCTAGTTCTGGTCAAACTGTCTGTTCACAGTTCTAAATTAATGCCCTGAATAAAAAGACAAAAAAGAAAAACAGAATATCTTGTTAACAACACTGTCTAGTCCTTCAGTGCCTTGTTCTCTGAACACCACAGGATAGCACTAACACACAAGCTGCAAGAATTATTTTACAGCGATCATCTCTCATCCCATTCACTGTTCACATAATGTGACTGCAATGTTGCTGCAATTAACAATTATGTTCATTACTGATCCATCTGTTGAATATTTTCTCTGCTAAAGGATTAACTGTTTTGACTAAAAATTTCAGAAAATAGTGAAAAATGGCTGTCAAAATGTCCCCTGACTTGTTTTGTCCGACCAACAGTCCAAAACCCAAAGATGTTCAATTAACTATCACATTTATAGAATTTAATCTTCACAGATGCGAAGCTGTAACAAGAACATTTTGATTGTAAAATGAAACAATTACCGGTAATCGATTATCAAATTAGCTGCCAATTATTTTTCTATCAACTGATTGTTTGACTAGTTGTTTTAGCTCTACAATGATTTTCAGATACATTGATAATAAAAAAAAATCATTAGTTGCAGCACTATGATTTGATACTTTCCTCCTCAAAGCATGACTTCAAACTAAACACCTCCTTCTTTTGTGTCTCTTCTTTTTCTGTCCCAGGAGAAACAGTATGTGGGTTTTGCAACTCTGCCCAACCAGGTCCACAGGAAGTCGGTGAAGAAAGGCTTCGATTTCACACTGATGGTGGCAGGTCAGTTTGTTGTCAAAGATACAAACATGACAGAAAACCTACTTGTACACCTAGCTAATTTACCTAATAAATCGGCTTCTTAGTTTATTTGTAAATTGTAAACATTGTGACCTTCTGTCCGTCTGTCTGTCTGTCTGTCTGTCTGTCTGTCTGTCCGTCCGTCTGTCTGTCTGTGCAGGAGAGTCTGGTATGGGTAAATCCACCCTGGTCAACAGCCTGTTCCTCACAGACCTCTACAAAGACAGGAAGTTACTGAATGCTGAAGGTGAGTCTTTATGATGTATTATCTCTCTGCACCAGTCATAATGAACGCACTGCTCTGGTATTATAGTAAACCAGACCACCGTTTGTCTAACATTTAACTTTGTCACTCAGCACCACTGAAGAAGTCCAGTTTAGTTTGTACATTTTCTAATTGATTAACTGGCAATTAATCTGCAGACAACCCACACCAGTAAAACTTCATAAATGTCTCAGTTAGTAAGGCCTTTAGTAAACCTGTTACTAGGATACATCTGTGGCCAATCCTTTGTGAATGTAGTTATGACTTTGTTTTTATAGAGGTAGTAATATTCATGCAGTTTAGAGTGAGGGAAATATCCGATTATCCAATGTAACCAAAGCTACTCAGTTATTTAGTCTGACATTTCTAGTTAATTATTTTGTAATATATTGTGTGATCTTTGGGAAATGTAATTTAAAATTTCCCCCGTTTACAATGTAATAACAGATTAGATGTGTTAGCAAGATAACGTTGGTTTTATCAAGTAGTTCAGTTAGCTATGCAATAGTTACACCAGGCACTTCATGGGTGTAAATATTTAGTGACACCTAATCTCTACATAAGAGGTAGTAGTTTAGTTAAGTGTAACAGGTTTCAACTCAGGACCAGCTGGTGCACCCTGCTCTAGAGCACCAAATATCTATCAATTTCTTGCTGAAAATAGTCCCCAACAAATGCACTATTTAGTCTTTTAAAAGAATTAAATATATTAATTACCTGTTTGGTAAAGATTTGTAGTGTAGTATTGAAAAGGTCTTTTCATGGGATTTGTTCAAAACCCTTATCCTTTATGCCAGATGCATTTGTAAAGCAGCTTTGTAATAAGTTTAATAATGTCTATCAATCGTGTCACTATCGCTGAGGGCACACCCCTCAATTACTCTATCAGGGCTTATGTTGCACCATTCCCTGTCATGTTCCACTTTATCCCTGACATGCTGTTTCAGCTGCTTCACCTCATTTTCTCCCCGTCTCCTTCTCTGTGTGGGTGCTTTGCAGAGCGTATCAACCAAACTGTGGAGATCATAAAACACACTGTAGACATTGAGGAGAAAGGAGTCAAGCTCAAGCTGACCATCGTCGACACGCCGGGGTTCGGAGACGCAGTCAACAACAACGAGTGGTGAGCTGAAAGACCTGCTGCTCTGACATGTGCTCGATTTAGCCTGCACGCTTGAATTCACAATGCCTAGAGGAGCTGTTAATGTAGTCTTTGGTGTGTGTGTGTGTGTGTGTGTGTGTGTGTGTGTGTGTGTGTGTGTGTGTGTGTGTGTGTGTGTGTGTGTGTGTGTGTGTGTGTGTGTGTGTGTGTGTGTGTGTGTGTGTGTGTGTGTGTGTGTGTGTGTGTGTGTCCCGGTTAGCGCCAATCACAGACTACATAGATCAGCAGTTTGAGCAATACTTCAGGGATGAGAGCGGGCTGAACAGAAAAAACATTCAGGACAACCGAGTCCACTGCTGCCTTTACTTCATCCCTCCATTTGGGCACGGGTAAAAACAAACACACACACACACACACACACACACACACACACACGCACACACACACATAAAACAATGTTTAACGTCAGTGACCAAGTGGAATAATGTATCATGACAATTCCAAAATATTTTCTACCTGTTTTAATTTGAAAGACTTTACTCTTACTTCACTCTCATTCTCACTCTGGATTTCTCTCCACAGGCTGCGTCCTGTGGATGTTGAGTTCATGAAGGCTCTGCATGAAAAAGTGAACATAATTCCTCTCATTGCAAAAGCCGACTGCCTCACGCCCAACGAGATAAAAAAGCTCAAAGACAGAGTGAGTCCCATGACTGCAGCTCCACAGTGAATTCAGCATGTTTTACTGTATGCAGATTGTTCACTGTAACCATTAATCGGATGTATCTTTAGATACGAGAGGAAATAGACAAGTTTGGGATCAAAGTATACCAGTTCCCCGAATGTGACTCAGATGAGGATGAAGAGTTTAAACAACTTGACAAAGAGCTGAAGGTGAGTCAGTCAGAGACCTGTGGCAGAGTTCTGTTGGTTCACTGTTAAGTGGAAGTCACTGTAACATTGGCCACAGATTTAGGTCTTTTCACTTCTCTGGGGTGAAGGAAAACGCTTTCTCACTCAGTGTCCTAACCAGGATTAAGAGAACACAACCTCTCTCTGAAAATACTTACAAGACACCAAAAGAAATGTTTTTATATGTTATTTGTTCAGCTGTGTGGTCATATTTTCTTCTAAGTTTTATTTCCCAACATACAGGTCTAAATGCTGTTATAAAGCCATCATTTCACTACCAGGAATACAATTCTGTTGTGCAAATAGTACATTTCTTTATTTTGTTGGCTAAAGAGTAGTTCAAAATAAATATATTGAGTCTAAAAATACTGCAATCAGCTGATTAAACACACTTCTGCTGGGGGCTAAAACCTCACTGTTCTCAATGGAAGCTACAGCCCTTCCTCACTTACCTCCTCGTGGGATGTCCAGTCTTCCAGCAGTCCCGATAATATCAGTTTTATGTACCAAGGTTTTGAGAGGTCTGACTTAATCTTCACTTACAGTGGAAGTGATGGGTGGTGATGGCGCAGTGGATATGACACATACCTTTGGTGTGGGAAATCTGGGTTCATTTCCCACTGCGATACATCAACCACTGTGTCCCTGAGCAAGACACTTAACCCATAGTTGCTCCAGAGGCGTGCACCCTCTGACATACAGTGCCTTGCGAAAGTATTCGGCCCCCTTGAACGTTTCGACCTTTTGCCACATTTCAGGCCTCAAACATAAAGATATAAAACTGTAATTTTTTGTGAAGAATCAACAACAAGTGGGTCCCAATTATGAAGTGGAACGAAATTCATTGGCTATTTCAAACTTTTTTAACAAATAAAAAACTGAAAAAGTGGGCGTGCAAAATTATTCAGCCCCTTTACTTTCAGTGCAGCAAACTCTCCTCAGAAGTTCAGTGAGGATCTCTGAATGATCCAATGTTGACCTAAATGACTAATGATGATAAATAGAATCCAGCTGTGTGTAATCAAGTCTCCGTATAAATGCACCTGCTCTGTGATAGTCTCAGAGGTCCGTGTAAAGCGCAGAGAGCATCATGAAGAACAAGGAACACACCAGGCAGGTCCGAGATACTGTTGTGAAGAAGTTTAAAGCCGGATTTGGATACAAAAAGATTTCCCAAGCTTTAAACATCCCAAGGAGCACTGTGCAAGCGATAATATTGAAATGGAAGGAGTATCAGACCACTACAAATCTACGAAGACCCGGCCGTCCCTCTAAACTTTCAGCTCATACAATGAGAAGACTGATCAGATATGCAGCCAAGAGGCCCATGATCACTCTGGATGAACTGCAGAGATCTACAGCTGAGGTGGGAGACTCTGTCCATAGGACAACAATCAGTCGTATACTGCACAAATCCCCTCTGGCCTTTATGGAAGAGTGGCAAGAAGAAAGCCATTTCTTAAAGATATCCATAAAAAGTGTCGTTTAAAGTTTGCCAAAAGCCACCTGGGAGACACACCAAACATGTGGAAGAAGGTGCTGTGGTCAGATGAAACCAAAATCAAACTTTTGGCAACAATGCAAAACGTTATGTTTGGCGTAAAAGCAACACAGCTCATCACCCTGAACACACCATCCCCACTGTCAAACATGGTGGTGGCAGCATCATGGTTTGGGCCTGCTTTTCTTCAGCAGGGACAGGGAAGATGGTTAAAATTGATGGGAAGATGGATGGAGCCAAATACATTCTGGAAGAAAACCTGATGGAGTCTGCAAAAGACCTGAGACTGGGGCGGAGATTTGTCTTCCAACAAGACAATGATCCAAAACATAAAGCAAAAATCTACAATGGAATGGTTCACAAATAAACATATCCAGGTGTTAGAATGGCCAAGTCAAAGTCCAGACCTGAATCCAATCGAGAATCTGTGGAAAGAACTGAAAACTGCTGTTCACAAACGCTCTCCATCCAACCTCACTGAGTTCGAGCTGTTTGGCAAGGAGGAATTGGCAAAAATGTCAGTCTCCGATGTGCAAAACTGATAGAGACATACCCCAAGCGACTTACAGCTGTATCGCAGCAAAAGGTGGCGCTACAAAGTATTAACTTAAGGGGGCTGAATAATTTTGCACGCCCAATATTTCAGTTTTTTATTTGTTTAAAAGGTTTGAAATATCCAATAAATTTCGTTCCACTTCATGATTGTGTCCCACTTGTTGTTGATTCTTCACAAAAAATTACAGTTTTATATCTTTATGTTTGAGGCCTGAAATGTGGCAAAAGGTCGAAAAGTTCAAGGGGGCCGAATACTTTCGCAAGGCACTGTATATAGCAATTGTAAGTTGCTTTGGATAAACGCATCAGCTGAATGAAGTTCAGTTTTTGGTCCTCAAAGCACTGAAACATCCCATTTGAGAGACCTAACAGCAACATACTGTATCTGTCCAGAAACTGTTTTCTCAGGAATTACTTTGTAGCAACAGGAGAGGTCTGTGGACTGAGTGTTGGAAAAAAGACAGTGCTTTTTAAAAGTGATTTTTTTTAGTGCTACAAACACCACAAACAAAGAGAAATCTCAAGACACATACCTCATAACCTTGGCAGTGGGCACATAAAACTATCTGCATGGCTAGATCACACAGTTTGACTTGTCAAACAGGTGTAACAAGTGACTGCTTTGCATTGTGATAACTGCAGCCACGGAGCCATTGTTAATGTTGTGACATGAATCCACTGATCAGCTGGGAAAATATGTGCAAGAAAAATAAACAATTATTACGTGTCTCAACAATTACAGTCACGCCTCTCTGAAGCCGCTCAGTAAGCTTTTGTGAATGTGTATAACTCTGAATATGAACCAGGGCGCAGCTTACTCAGTCAGCTCTCCCTGGATAGATCAGGGTAAGAAAAACAAACCCACCCTCATGTCTCTGTGTGCAGGAGTGCACCCCGTTCGCTGTGATCGGTAGTAACACAGTGGTGGAAGCTCGAGGGCAGAGAGTGAGAGGGAGACTGTACCCCTGGGGAATTGTTGAAGGTATGTTTGTATGTTCACTCTCTGTGCAGCTGTCATCAGCCTGCATCACAGTTTGAATGGCATCATTTTTTAGAGATTATTAATTGATTTTAAGTATTTCTTTTCTCAGTGGAGAACCAGTCGCACTGTGACTTTGTGAAACTGAGGAACATGCTGATTCGTTCACACATGCACGACCTCAAAGACGTGACCTGCGACGTCCACTACGAAAACTACAGAGCGCAGTGCATACAGGAGATGACCAGGTATGTGGAGACGTGAGAGAGAGGATGTTTTGTAAGTATCTCAGATAACTGCAGATGTTTACAGATTTCAGTACAGTTTTGTCTGCTTCACCTCTTCTTCTTCTTCTTCTTCTTCTTCTTCTTCTTCTTCTTCTTCCTTCTTCTTCTTCTTCTTCTTCTTCTTCTTCTTCTTCTTCTTTTTCTCCCCAGTAAACTGGCTCAGGACAACCGTATGGAGAGTCCCATACCCATCCTGCCGCTGTCCACCCCGGATGCGGAGACTGAGAAACTAATCAAAATGAAAGATGAAGAGGTATGTGTTTTGATTTCAGTTTGAAGATGTTCTATTTTTCATGAATGTATCCCAGATGAGTTACAGGTCTCACTGGAGGGGTAATATGATTTCCCTGTCTCAGTACAAGATGGCCGCTAACTTAACTGTGAAATGATT
This sequence comes from Perca fluviatilis, assembly GCF_010015445.1. Lineage (NCBI taxonomy): Eukaryota > Metazoa > Chordata > Actinopteri > Perciformes > Percidae > Perca > Perca fluviatilis. Next base: position 26,468,160 of record NC_053117.1, read on the forward strand.
GCATGAAACTCAATCCCGACTGAGGGAATAGTTCATTTAACTTTTACAGCCATTTAAAGATCCAACTAGTAACATGTTATGTGACTAAAAGGCTGTTACTTGAAATTAATGACTTAAGTTCATTAAACTTATTTTCTCTAAAGCCATATCACATCATCATTTTAAATTAGAACTACTAATACGTAAACTGTTCTGTGCTACTTCAATACTTTATATTCAAAAGAGAGTGGGTTAACTCATTTTATAGTGTTTTACTATTATTCATTTCTAAAAAATAAAAAAATTATATGCATAATTATATCTAAAAAACACTTTTATATATTCACATATTGTTGTCACTGCTACAGATATGTACATACCGCATACAATTCAATTCAATTTTATTTATAGTATTAAATCATAACAAGAGTTATCTCAAGACACTTTACAGATAGAGTAGACCCAACAATTCCAGTAATTCCCCCAAGAGCAATTATTTGGTGCAACAGTGATGAGGAAAAACTTCCTTATAGGCAGAAACCTCAGACAGACCCAGGCTCTTGGTGGGCAGACATCTGCCGGTGCCGGTTGGGGGTATGATGAACAGTGGCAATTATAGTAACAATAAAGATAATGGAACTATGAGAAATAATAGTTGTAGCAGTTCAGGGCGTAGCAGGGCGTAGTAGGGCACAGCAGGGCGTAGTAGGGCGTACAGAACTGATTAGTGTGGCTAAAACTACAAATATGTTGCAGAACATCTACTAAAAATGAACAGCCTGGTGTGGCAAATACTTGTAAATTCGCATACAACTATTATCAAAGTAGTGTTCAATGTTAAAAAACAATGAAAGAAATACACCCTGTCAGTCATTAACCTGAACAACTCAAAACAATTACACAATCTGAAATGTCAACATCATCAAAGTCAGTCTTGTACATGTGCTTTTACAGTACACATACACACAATACCTCTTTATATTGATATATATCAAATTGTTTCTCCATTTCAAAGTATATTGTTCTTTTCTCTACCTATTATTATACCATTGTGAATCCAACAGATTCTGCTACATCTTTGGACTTACTTAATATGTATAATTTGGGACTAAAATCCAACCTCTCATCAATAAAATCCTGACTGAAATTATGTATTTAGTGCCAGTATTATTGGTCAGCCCCAAAATATGTGTCCCTGCCATATATTTAAAATCCACAGCAGTGATTATTATCTTTAAGCCAGTCTGTATGAACTTTAATCTATTTTAGAATTAAACACACACTGGCATTAGATACAGGATTTATTTATGAGTTTAACCAAACATCCTCTCTGTCTGCAGCTGAAGAGGATGCAGGAGATGCTGAATAAGATGCAGCAGCAGATGCACGACAAAGACTAGTCTCACCGGAGCAGAGCTGGGCTGCAGCGCCACCTGCTGTTTCTCCCCTGACCGACAGTGAGACCTTCAGACATTGAACATGGATATCGCGTGTTAGTGGCAACTCTGGCTGTACATTTATCCTCAGTTTGGTGCTTTGTATAGTTTGTCTGCCTGGACGGTTGTTTGTCAGAGCATTTTTTTTTGTCTCTGAAACCATCTGTTTGCCCAATTTGAGCCCCTCGCTGTGGTTTAACAGTCTTAACATATATAATATAAATGCGTAATTTAAATTACTACTCAGTGTGTCTAATTTATAAATGCAATGCTAAACTTTTTGGATATTTTGTCAGGGTATGATGTGTACAAGATGTTTTGTAAAGAAATTTAGTTTGTTGGTAATGTTAAGATTTGATGGATATTGTTTTTTATTATGTGTTTGTGAGTTTGTGTTTGGGTGCGTGAGTGTTTGTATTTCATGACATTTCCTCCAGGTATCCGTCCATAAAACTCCATTTTATTCACAGTGACTATCCTTTTTTTAATCCAACTTTTGCTCTTATTAATTTGCTCTCTGATTGTCATAAATACCTTCATGTGACATTTTTTCCACATATGGCAAGTCAAAATATTCTCTCCCAGCAGTTTTATATGTGCTGGCTGAGCTGAAAATGCACTTATTGCCAGTGGTTAACTGTGAATGGCGATCCTTTGACATAATGTGAGGGTCAGTGCGTGCAGGGTGCATGTACAGGCATGCTGCCATTACTCATATACGCTAAATGCTGTGGGCCTATTTTTACTCCTTTATAGCCGATGCCCTCTGCTTGTATTAAATGCATCATGATCTACAGTATGTTGCCGCTGCGGTAAAAATAGATAAATAATGAGGAGTGGATACTGTGTCCATGCTTCGGTTTTAAATGTCTCTTTGGAAGTGAGGTGTGTGTGTGTGTGTGTGTGTGTGTGTGTGTGTGTGTGTGTGTGTGTGTGTGTGTGTGTGTGTGTGTGTGTGTGTGTGTGTGTGTGTGTGTGTGTGTGTGTGTGTGTGTGTGTGTGTGTGTGTGTGTGTGTGTGTGTGTGTGTGTGTGTGTGTGCTGAGGAACGTACTTATTCTGCCTGAAAGCTGAGCTCAGCCTGTGCCCCATTTATAAAAGTGTGACAAATAAACTCTTATTTCTCGTCGCTCTGCATAATTTCTCTGAATATTACAGAGTTGTACATTAAGGTCCAGTAAGCGCAGCTTTGACTTCCGGCTGTCACTCTCAACGGCAGCGCTCAGAGCTGGAGCTGCTGCAGGAAAACATTATCTGCTGATTCATGTTTATCTCCTGAAGCCATTCTTCCTCTGCACTGCACACAACGTCTTCTCCCTGCCAATCAGAGCAGACACAAGCCGACATAACATTAGTATGAATGATAGAAATATCTGTATTTTCTTTAGGAGGACTTTGACACATCCGTGTTTGTTTTATATGTAAGATTCATTGGTGGAATGAGCACTCACATACACTCACCTAAAGGATTATTAGGAACACCATACTAATACTGTGTTTGACCCTATCCTATCAATATGGGCCAAAATGTCTACAGAATGCTTCCAGCATCTTGTTGAATCAATGACACAAAGAATGAAGGCAGTTCTGAAGGAGAAAGGGATCCCCCACACCATTACACCCCCACCACCACCAGCCTGCCCAGTGGTAACAGGGCATGACGGATTCACGTTCTCATTCTGTTTTCGCCAAATTCTGACTCTACCATCTGAATGTCTCAACAGAAATCGAGACTCATCAGACCAGGGAACATTTTTCCAGTCTTCAACTGTCCAATTTTGGTGAGCTTCGTGCAAATTTTTGTAGTGCATTTTCTATTTTCCTATTTTTAGTGGAGATGAGTGGTACCCGGTGGGGTCTTCTGCTGGTGTAGCCCATCCGCCTCAAGGTTGTGCGTGTTGTGGCTTCACAAATGCTTTGCTGCGTTCTTCGGTTGTAACGAGTGGTTATTTGAGTCAAACTTGATCTTCTATCAGCTTGAATCAGTCGGCCCATTCTCCTTTGACCTCTAGCATCAACAAGGCATTTTCGCCTCCCAGGACTGCAGCATACTGGATGTTTTTCCTTTTTCAGACCATTCTTTGTAAACCCTAGAAATGGTTGTGTGTGAAAATCCCAGTAACTGAGCAGATTGTGAAATACTCAGACCAGCCCGTCTGGCACCAACAACCATGCCACGCTCAAAGTTGCTTAGATCACCTTTCTTTCCCATTCTGACATTCAGTTTGGAGTTCAGGGGATTGTCTAGACCTGGACCACGACCATGTGATTGGTTGATTAGATCATTTCGTTAACGTGAAATTTAACAGGTGTTCCTAATAATCCTTTAGGTGAGTGTATTTTACTTAGTAAAATGAATACCACAGTGTAGAAATATTCTGTTACAAGTAAAAGTCCTGCATTCAAAATCATACTTAAGTAAAAGTACAAAGCATCAAAACCGTCAAAATATACTTAAAATACTGAAAGTAAAAGTACTCATTATGCAAGATGGGCCATTTCAAAATGTATATAATATAGATTGTATCACTGGATTATACTAATTGATGCATCACTACATCACTAATGTAGCAGCAAGTAAATGTGGGGCTAATTTTAAGTACTTTATATACTGTTAGGTAGCTTGTGAATTCCCCCTCTGAGATCAATACACTTATATTATTCTATTGTATTACCTCATAATTTATTCATTAATTGTATGTTATTAATCTGAATATGCAAAGTAACTAAAGTTATCAAATAAATGTAGTGGTGTGTGTGGCCGGGTTGGCTCAGTTGGTAGAGCAGGAGCACATATACTCAGAGGTTTATACCTCAATGCAGAGGTCCAGGGTTCGAGTCCGACCTGTGATGGTTTTCTGCATGTCTTCTCTCTCTTCCTTTTCTCACTTAGCTGTCCTATCCATTAAAAAAGTGTGGAAAAGCCCAAAAAATAATCTTAAAAACAATGTAGTGGAGTAAAAAGTAAAAATTTTGCTTCTGAATTGTGGTAGAGTAAACTAGCAATTAATTAAAAAGTATGTATATTTTGTAAGCGTAATAATTGAGCACTGTCTTTATTTAACTTTTAGTAAGTAAACAATTATTTCCAGAGAACTTCCAACAATATAAATGTATTAGAAGTGAAGGATCCCTAAGATAAAGAGTTACTGAGATACTTCATGTCCTGTTAGACATCTGTGCTTGTGCGTGTGTGTGTGTCATATTTGTAAGTGGTCTTTATCAGTGTGGGCCAGCTGGTAGTAACACACACACTCGGCCTCTCAGAGAAGAGAAACACACGTCTTCTAAAGACACGCAGCACTGAAGGTAAATTACTCTCCTCAGATCTTATTAGACTTTTTTGTTCTGTAACTCTCTTTTACATTATTAACATTTAGACATTGATTCCTGGCCCATCGCTCTGTTTCTTGCTCTCAAAATATCAAAGCAATTAGAAAGTTATCAAGTTGGTGTGTGAAGTTCAGTTTGGCAGAAGTACTCTGTTTTTAAAAGCATGAAAGAAGCTTGTAAAACATACATTTCAAAGTTGTTTTATTTTAATGTAGTATCAAACTAGCAGACATGATGTACAGGTAGTGCACTGGATAACAAAACATTGTAAAATGTATTAATCTTAGTTATATCAATACATAATATGTTAATACTATGTTTTGTATGTGGTACATTAGTAAATTGTAACATGTAGGCTACGTTTTCGGTACTAACGTGTTCCAAACTGTTTTAGATTACTCAGTACATCACATGTATAGTACCACATTTTTAATTGTTTAAATGTGTATGAAATTCACCATACATAGGCTATTATATTAATTTAAGACAAATTGCACAAACAGTGTCTGATCATATACAAAGTACACAAAGTGCACACTCCAACAGCACTTAAATGTGCATCAAATTAAAAACGTAAATTGTATTAAGATGGTAATTACTGCAGCACTCTTGTTGGATTGCATTCATTTTTATGTTCTGATCATTTTAAATCCAAACAGCTCTTGAAAATTCATTCATTCATTTTTTTCTCTCTTTTCTTTTCTTTATTTTTCTTCTTTTTTTGTCCTGTCCTGTCCTCTCCTCTCCTCTCCTCTCCTCTCCTCTCCTCTCCTCTCCTCTCCTCTCCTCTCTCTCCTCTCCTCTCCTCTCCTCTCCTCTCCTCTCAGTGATTGGTAACCATGAAGGGGCTTCTGTTCCTGTGTCTGCTCCCCTTGTTTGGAGCTCAAAGGTCATCAGCATGCCCCCACCTTTGTTCCTGTCATGGCAGTCAGGTGGACTGCAGCAGCAAGTCTCTCACCTCCTCCTCGCTGCCCACCAGTTTCCCTGCAGGAACCACCTCCCTCCTTCTCCACAACAACCGGCTGACGAGCCTCCCCAATGGGCTCCTGGATGACTTGACCTCCCTCCAGTCTGTCTCCCTTCATGGTAACCCCTGGGATTGTGACTGTGGCATCCTCTACCTGCGAGCCTGGCTACTGCGTCAGCCTGCCACCCTCACATCACACCTGGGCGCCAACTGCAGCTTCCCTCCTGGCCTGAGAGGGCGGCTGGTGGTGTATTTAACAGAGAAGGAGGTCCTGGATACCTGCCATTACTGGTACTGTGACTTGGCTCTGGCCTCGCAGGTGTGTCTGTTTGTGTTTGTTGTGGTGCAGGCGGCTCTGCTGGTGGCTCTCATCGTATTCCTGAGGAGGTTCGAGAGGCTGTCCAAAGAGGCAAGGAGAACCACGGAGGAGAGCTTCACAGCAGGGGAGAGTCTGAGGGACAATGAGTACGCTCCTTTGAAGGACAGCAGCATCTGAGATGGAGCTGTAATGATTTTTAGATACAAAAGAAGAAAAAGAAGAGCTGTTGTTATTTGCACATTGGAGAGAAAATGTCTCTCACATGCTTTCATGTTTCGGACTATAAATAAATAAATAAATAAATAAAAGTTCATTTTTATGCACAATCAGGTGACAAATTAAAGGAAAACCCTGAATAAATGAGTAGAGAAAGAATAAATGCAGATGCTTACAAACAGGGAACCAGTGGACAGGTTTGAGAAGTATGTAAATAATAATGTATCAAATCGTACAAACTGAGCACCTATAGGAGATTTGTGATGGCCCAACACCTCACTAAGACAGTTTATGTTGGTTTTTCTTTTAATTTGTCAGCCATCTGTTTAACACCATAGAATAAACTAAAAGAAAAGATAGATTAAACGTAACATACATTAGAGCCTGTCCAATATTGGAGTTTTGAGGCTGATGCCATTGTAGTTATTTGAGAGTAAAATTTCCAGTAACAATATACTGGATGGTATTCATTTTAATAACATTGACAGTTTTGGTAAGAATCCTTTCAATGTCGTTATTAAACAATTGTGACCCAAAATATGTACTGAGCTATTGAAAAATGAACTTGCCAGCGTTGTGTTGTGTAAAACTCTGTAAACTTCTATGAACACATCACTTTTTTACTTATCAGCCATACGTTCATACAGATTTATCTGTTTTCACATCAATTGATAATATTGCACATTGGTTGGCCTGCAATGCACATTTGTACTCATTACACTTGCTCACAATAACCTCTTTTTATGGACATGATAATGATGATCACATGAAGAAACGTCAAATTTCTATGTAAGGTTTGACAAGACAGATCCTTTCTGCCATGTGGTTGAAATATCAGATTTAAGTTTTCTATTTTCAAAGGCTCATGTGTTTGAAAACTAATAAATAAAAATGTGTTTTAGCACCTTGACATGCTTTATTTGTAATTGTGGTTTGAAGATGGTTATGTCTGAAGCGTACCTCCTATGGGGAGATTCTGAGGCTAACAAGTCATCGTTTGTTAATCAGAATTTTTTTTTAGTGTTTGTCCCACATACAATTTTAGACATTTGTTTTTTGGAACTGTATTCTGATTTTATAAATACAAAACAAATGTTACAGATTAAATAAAAATGATACTCACATTGTATGGCAAAGTTGTGCATTTCTTATTTAATTCATGCATTAGGCCTATGAATTTTTTTTTTTTACCTTATTTAACCAGGAAGACACTCATTGAGATTAAAAATCTCTTTTCCAAGAGTGTCCTGGCCAAGATAGGCAGCAGTACAACCACACATACAATACATACAAACACAAAATACACAAAAACACTAGAAATATAAAACAACTGAAACAGCAAGTCCTTCAAAGTCAACCACAATCCTAAACACATCAGGCAAAACATGTACAGACAGATGTGGCTGCCTCCAAGTCAATCAACATCCTCTTAAAAGTTTCATGGATTTCTGTAACTTGTTCCATGTAGAGGGAGCAGCAAACTTAAAGGCCTTTTTCCCCAGCTCAGTTCTAACCAAATCAATTCCGAATCAGTTCTAATTAAAACATAAATGTAACGAAAAGATGATACTATGCACTTCTTTATGAGTAAGTTGATATTTTTTGTGAGTGAGTTGATATTTCAGTCTAACTTTAATGATTTATTTAAAAAGACACACTTTATCTGGTATATTGTTCTTTTCAACAGCTTACAAAACACCTCTGTTTATAAATTATTCTCAACAAACAACACAACGTGTATAAAACATAAAATACTAATTGGTAGGTATTGGGGAATGTGTTTTCGCTCTTTGTAGCGGAACCTTTCTGTGGAGACAACGTTCAGCGCCGGACAGTTTTAACTGATGGGCCCTCGAATGTTTACACGTGAGGTTTGTGCAGGGCTGTATTTTGTAACTTAAAGTGTTTAAATCTCACATGCCGTTCTTTAACCAATTAAAATAAAATGTTTTTATTTTATAATATTCATAAAGATGTAGTTGGTTGTGTAAATTACGTTTTTATTTTAATTTTTTTTACCGTAGTGGTTAATCTACAGTTAGCTAGTTAGCTCTTGTTACGTTTAGCTGTTTCGTGGTGTCTAACGTTACAAGTTATCAGATGGTGGTTTTGAATACATTGTTTGTTATTTATTAGTTTCCAGATCTCAGTTTAAAATGGGAAAACAAAGGAAGAAACACAACTGGAAGGGAAGACAGCAAAGTGACACCCAACAACCAGCAGAGGAAGAGAAGACAAACATCGTTGTGGAACTTCAAGGTAAGAAATGGGAGCCATAAACTGGTGAAATGATTTGGTATTTATTGCCTCATAAATGTCTTGTCTGTTTGGGTTGTAACACCTGTTTTCATCAGATGGGGCCAGGCTAAAAGGTGTAGACCAGAGCAACGCTTTGGTCCTCCCAGCGAACAAAGCCAAGAAGAAGAAAGCCTCAGTGACACCCGTCTCCTCCAAAAAGCCCCTCACCAAGAAGCAGAGGAAAGAGCTGCAGAAGGTCCTGGAGCGCAAAGAAAAGAAAGCTCAGGTGAGACACAGTTTGATGCAGGTTTACACAAAGCTGTGAAGCTTTAAGAAGAAAACTATCTGTTTATCAAGGATAACACAACTTTCCACTTCATACTATGTACAGTTATGACCACAATAATGTATTTAGCAGTGCTGAGATTTACAGTCAATTAATGGTTTAGTTCATTGACAACAGTGAGAAATGTATTTGTCAAAAACATATTGTTGCTGCTTTTCTCTGTTTTGTTCCACTGTAAATTGAATATATTTGGGTCTTGGACGTTCAGTCAGGCAAAACAATTTTTTTTTTTATTACAAAGGCTGGGTTTCAAAATTTGGGTTCAATAAAGGTTTATTTTTCTCTTATCAAAAACAGCTGAAAGATTAATTGAAAATCCCAAATTGTTAGTTAAAGCTGTAATCTTGAGCATTATTAAATATACATATATCGGGATTTAATGGTAAAATAGTGATTCCTAAAATACCACATCTTTTGAAATCTGCTAAAAGGTATCCAGGCTTTAGTCAGATAGTTCCTGATTTACATGAAAACACTTTTTAACACTTTATTTAGAAGGTTTTGTGCAGCTACTTGTGATAATACATCATTTAATTTTGGTTTCTTTTGTTAAATGAACTTTCTTTTTAATAAATTAACATGTTTTTTATGACCTGTTGACATAAGATGTTCTTTTGGGGTATTTTTATGTTTTTATTACAGACCGTAGAGTGATGACAGTAAATGAGGGAGAGAGAAAAAAGAAGACCGACAAAAAAAAAAGTAGTTGTTTTGGTGCTAAAACTGAAATGTTATTATATGACACCTAGCCCTAGAGACAAGATTGAACCAATTTATTCCTACTTAGTTATTCACAGTAACTCTTCCTGCATAGAATCATCAGGTATACTGGATATAAATTGTTAAACATTTAGTAACCCACTCACCTGTCCTGCTGTCTGTCCCGTCCAGAGAGCAGACATCCTGACCAAACTAGCTGAGGTGCAGCTGCCAGAGTCTGAACTTAAGCTGCTGTACACCACGTCCAAACTGGGAACAGGAGAAAAACTTTATCAGACCAAACAGTAAGTGCTCATATGCAACATATAAGCTAAGAAAAGCAAAGGTATATAGATATAGGTATATATTTCTCATTGGAAGATATGAAGAAGGTGGAGTCAGTGGCCTTAATATGTTTGGGTTATTTTTAGTTTACCAGAGGAATTAACAGATGGAGACTCGGGAGCAAAGATCAGCAGTGTCAGTGGAGCGAACAGAAAAAGAAAATGGAAAGAGGAGGAGGATGAAGAAGAGGAACCAAAGGGCGAAGAAAGCAGTGATCTGGACACCTCTTCTGATGAGGAGGAGGATCAAGAAGAAGTTAATGAGACCACAGAGAAGGAGGACAAACAGGAGGTGAAGAAAGAACAACACAAAACAGAACAAAATGGACAGAATGAGAAGATTTCAGATCAGGAGAAAGTCGAAAACAAGACACCGTCGCAGCCGGCTAGTCTTCATTCCTGTTGACAGATCACCTGAAATACAGGTGTGTGAAAACTACAGGTGTTTCATTCAGACAGATGTGTTTTTTGTGAGCTTGCTTTAAGCGTATCTCAATCTGTTGCTGCAGGAGGCTCGTCTGAAGCTGCCCGTGCTAGCAGAGGAGCAGGTCATCATGGAGGCTGTGAGAGAGAATCCCTGTGTCGTAATCTGTGGTGAGACAGGAAGTGGAAAGACCACTCAAGTACCTCAGTTCCTGTATGAAGCCGGCTATGCCAGGTAGGTCATCCTCCTTATAGTGGTGATATTTACCTAGAAAAATGGCTTACATGTGGATGTGCATTCATACATGATATCATGTAGTTACTGTTGTCTTCTTCGTTCTGATTTCCTTCAGTGGCAGTGAAATAATTGGAATCACAGAGCCAAGAAGAGTGGCAGCTGTCAGCATGTCCCACAGAGTGGCCAAAGAGATGAACCTGTCCACACGGTAACATTCAAAGAATTTCACATTAAATAATTTCAAATCCACTCGCAGAGTATAAAGACTACTTTGTTTTTGAAACCTCCTTGCGACAAGCTTGGGAAGAGAAATTATGCTGATAATGGAAACATTTTGTAAACTATATTGTACATGTTTGTGCGTCTGCGTTTAGGGTGGTGTCATACCAGATTCGATACGAAGGGAACGTGACCAGTGATACTAAGATCAAGTTCATGACAGATGGTGTTCTACTGAAGGAGATTCAGAAGGTATAGTTGTTACTTCCAATTAAGTAATTTAATAAAATATAATAAACATGACAGACTTTGGCCTAGTGGTATTTCTGATTTCATTTTTACCATTGAGCTAGGCTGTGGAGAAACATCCAGTTCACTACTGCTTTCCTTTGTGACTACTGAGGGACAGACAGATATCAACAGGGAGAGTGTTGAATGTGTGATAACATTTTATGCTTAGTCTGTTAGTCTGTAAGAGGAACCAGATCTTTCAAAAAAGTAAATGATTTGCATCCACTTTTTCAATTTCAGCTCAGTGGGTTTAACCTGAAACATTTTTCCTTTTTGCTCAAGGCTCCTGAGTGCTCGTATTGTTGCTCACTAATAAATAATGTTTGTGACAAAAAAATCCTGCTCATATAGTAGTACCGGTACTACCATATTAATAGTGCGCTTTAATCTTTTGAAGAATGATGTGAGAGATTAAACACCCTCATATGAGGATGGTGAGACACAGTATTTGAAATCTGAAACTTAACTCCAAGTCTTCTGAAAAAAAATTACCATGAGGTTGTTTTTGTAGAAGTGTTTTCAATATACATGAGTAAAAACATTTTTTTTTTTATTTCCTTTAATTACCTTAATGTTTCTGCTATTTATTCAGTGCCTCTGTCTTGTCTCATAGGATTTCCTGCTCCAGAGATACAGTGTGATAATCATAGACGAGGCGCATGAAAGGAGTGTGTACACAGACATCCTCATTGGACTGTTATCTCGTATCGTCCCGCTCAGAAACAAGGTAAGAGACTGCTCTTCGTGTTTTGGGTGTAAAAACTTTAAAGAATTTTTAAATCCTGAATTACAGCATGCATGATATTATCTAATCTCTATATTCATTACCATGCTCCCACTCTTCACGTCTCTGCAGAAAGGTATGCCAATGAAGCTGCTGGTCATGTCGGCCACTCTACGAGTGGAGGACTTCACAGACAACACAAAGCTTTTTCGGACGCCACCGCCCGTCATCAAAGTGGACGCTCGCCAGTTCCCAGTCACTATACATTTCAACAAACGCACTCCGATGGAGGATTACACTGGAGAAGTTTTCCACAAAATCTGCAAGATCCACCGGATGCTGCCTCCAGGTGCACATTCACACAACCCATTTCTCAGATTTTGTACTTTCAAGTATTAAAATTTGTTTACTACCAAACTAAATTGACATATAGGGTTGAAATCAAGATAATAACAACTCAACACAACTTTTTATGGTGAGTTTTGGCTATTACATTACATGCCCTAAAATATGGACTTTTATTCATTTAGGAAAATGTGGGGGAAATGGTTAAGTCTTTTTAATTCATACAGATTCAGGGAGACTTTTTTGCGTTTGTTGAGATATTGTGGTGGAATGCATGAAGAATTTCACATTGTTCGTTAATATTTAACAGTGTAGTTTTTTCAAATGTGAACTGAATATTCTAGAGAGTAATTTGCAGTAAGTAAGCAGGACAAACCGTAGTTGATGGAATTTAACACACACACACACACACACACACACACACACACACACACACACACACACACACACACACACACACACACACACACACACACACACACACACACACACACACACACACACACACAACACAAAACCACAACCACTCTGATCCCATGCCTCTGTCCTTCAGGTGGTATCCTGGTGTTTCTGACCGGTCAGGCAGAGGTTCACAATCTGTGTCGAAAACTGAGAAAAGCTTTCCCCTACAGAAAGGGTAACACTGGTGAGTCTAACACACACATTTTCCCCCTTCACACTCTGGCACATCTCTGTGTTTGTATATTGTTAATATTTACATGTTTTGTGTTCAGGGGAAGAAGAGGACGAAGAGACCTCAGAGACGATGAGGAAGTTTAAGAAGGCCAAACAGAAGAAGACTGTCGTAAGTCCACTTTTAGTGAAATGCTCTTAAAAGCTTCTGTAACTTAAAAAAGCCTTTTCTGTGTGTTTTTGAGATATGATTAAAGCCAACTCCAACCTCAACAGATATTTCTTGTGTTCATATTTTAAAAGTGTTATCTCTGTCTCCAGTCTCTGCCCCGAATCGACCTGGATAACTACTCTGCTCTCCCGGTGGATGAAGGGGACGAGGACAGAGAGGCGGGAATCGGAGACGAGGAAGATGAAGGCTCTGACCTGGATATTGGAGACGATCCCGCCAGTACAGGCAAGCTACTCCAAATGAATAATAAATGAGTAATTCTTTAAATCAAGTTGAATGTATTTCAGATAAGTGCTTTTACTAATTCTGCCCCGTTTTGTTTCTGCAGAGGAGAAGGCTGACCCCTCTATTCCTCTCTATGTTCTCCCTCTGTACTCTCTGTTGGCCCCAGAGCAGCAGGCTAAGGTGAGATATATATATATATCTTATGTCAGCACAAAACTGCTAAAAAAATAAGCTAGCTTAATATTTAGCAGCTGGGCTAGAAAAGGGAATGTCTTGGAAAGGTGGCCATGGTGTGGATGTGGGTCCATTTTATTACATAATATATTTCAGAGTTATGCTGTTCCCCCGATTGGTTCTAGTTTGTAGCCCAAAGCACATTGAGGTGTAAATTAAGAGGAAACAGCTCAGGTGTTTGGCTATGGTTTGGCTACAACTACACAAGTCCATAAACTAATTAAGTGAAGTAACTGTTAAATCTATAATGAAACAGGATTTTGAGAATATTCAATATCTTGACTTAATATTGAAACAGGATATAAAGAAAATGGAATAAAACTTTGACTGATGACAGGCAGTTTAATTTGATGAGTCTTACAGAGGAATTAATTAGGAGTTAACTATTTTCCAGAAAACAAAACAGTTTGATCCAAAAATACAAGAAGATAGATATATTGGCATTAAATGTTGTTAATGTTTAAGTTGTGGTGTGAAAGAGTGATTTTTATCATGTAACTACCGTCTGTTTTATTAGCCATTTTGTAAATCCGATTTATTAAAAAAGACAGTGGTGGTTTGATAATCTAAAATGATAATAAGCTCAAAGGTGAAATAATCAGTTCCCAGTCAAAATGGCAGATTGTAGTTTTAGACAATAGCTGAGTTTGAGTCCATATAATGCAGTAATATAACTTTTACTTTGATATCCTGTATGTGTTGGTGTCTCATGGCTGCAGGTGTTCAGGCCATCTCCACCTGGAACTCGTGCGTGTGTGGTAGCCACCAACGTGGCCGAGACATCTCTGACCATCCCCGGCATCAAGTACGTGGTCGACTGCGGTCGAGTTAAGAAACGTTTCTACGACAGAGTAACCGGAGTGTCGTCCTTCAGAGTCACATGGACTTCACAGGCCTCAGCCAATCAGAGGGCAGGTAGAGCGGGACGAACAGAGCCGGGACACTGCTATAGGTCAGGACTTTTAAACTGTGATGTGTCATCACATGGTTGTTTTCTGTACTTGAGGCTTCACTAATGTTTCTATGATGTTTCTGCAGGTTGTACTCGTCTGCAGTATTTGGAGACTTCAGTTTGTTCTCAGAGGCAGAGATCACTCGCCGGCCTGTGGAAGACCTGGTTTTACAGATGAAGGACCTCAACATAGATAAGGTCAGTAAAAAGTGAACAACTCAAACATAACACCAGGCTTCTGAGTGAAATCTTGCATCCCTCCAAAAGAATAAACGCTTCATATTTTGTGTTTGTGCAGGTGGTCAATTTTCCCTTTCCCACGTCTCCCTCTGCTGAGGCTCTTGTTGCAGCAGAGCAGTTATTAGTCTCGTTGGGAGCTCTGAAAGAGCCGCCTCGCACCGGAAGGTAACTGCCTGTCAATGGGTGTCCCTGTCTTTACCTGCCTTGACCAATACAACTATTTATTAGAACAGTTTTGGTAGTGTTGAGGGAAATTTGTTTTTGCTTAAACTTAGATTGTTACAAGGAAGTCTTAAAAATTAAAGTGACATCAATGAAAAAAGGGGTTATTTTAATATAAAGTTATTTGAGAGCATATTCAGTTAATCAGTAGCACTCACTAAGATTTTCTTCCCTTTTATGTGGACATTTAAGAGAATAACAGCCTTTTATATTTTATACATTACAAATTGAGCTAATTAGTAGTTCTATCATCTGTCTTGAACGGTTTATTTATTTAATTTTTAATAAGGGTGAAAGAGATGGAGCAAGCGAGGCTGAGCTGTCCCATCACTCCCCTGGGCAGAGCAATGGCTTCGTTCCCTGTGGCTCCGCGTTACGCTAAAATGTTAGCTCTCGGTAGGCAGCAGGATTGCCTACCTTACGTCATTGCTGTGGTAGCAGCCATGACAGTTCGGGAGATCTTCGAAGACCTTGACAGGTAAGGACACACCTTTGTTCTTATGGGGCGTCTTTGGCACACCGATTGGTAGCCGCCGTCTACCAATCAGAAGGATGGTGGTGTCGAAGTGCTTTTGGGCAAGATACTGAACCCCAAATTGCTCCTGTTGGCTGTGCCATTGGTGTCAATGTTTATCTGATGAGCAGGTGGCACCTTGTATGGTAGCCTTGGCCAGTGTATGAATCTGAATGGGGAGAAGGGTGCCTGTAGTGTAGAGTGCTTTCAGTGGTCCATTTTCCATTTACCTTAATATCTGTTTTATAAATCTGTTGTTCAATGTTCAAAACTGGAATAGGGGCTTCCAGGGTCTTGCTTGTAGACTAACTGACATAGATGTTTACTTCTCATGCTGCATACTTTCTTTTGTTTCTATTTTCTCAACCCATTTTTGTGTCTCATTAGACCTGCGCGTAGTGAAGATGAGAGCTCCAAACTCACTCAGCGTCGAGCTCGGCTGACCCAAATGAGGAGGTTGTGGGCTGGGCAAGGAGCATCGCTCCTGCTGGGGGACCTCATGGTCATGCTGGGTAAACTTGCGTTTTGTTATTAAGGTTCTATACTGGATAGTTTGACTGTTGACATTTTTAAAGTCCCCAAGACATGTCTTAAAAAGAACAACATTTTCAAAGTAGGATTTCAGGGTGAGACTTAAAGGTGCAATATGGAATACTGACAGCTAGTGTTTAAAATAGTTACTGCAGTAAAAATTCAAAATACTGGAGAGAGTCGTCTACCTGCCCCACCTCCCCAGACTCAAAGCTCACGTTGGTTGCCAGGCTGAGACCGGAGCATTCAACAATGTTGCTAGACGCTTGTCTCTCATAGTCATACATTACTCCACAGCACAGTGGACTAGCTAACGTTAGATTCTGGCTATATTGACAGTCATAAAAGCCTGTGCTTACGCTGAGCTCTGTACCCAACTGACAGACGGCTTAGAATTATAGTAGGAACCGCTAAAAATACCACTACCTTGCCGTCCTTTTCCACCCGACTGAAATACACACTTTATTGGCCTTAGAATTACGGCAACAATCGCTAAACACACTGCAAACTCAACGTCCTCTCTTCTCACTTTACTGGCTGTGTCTCAATTGTTTTTACTTTAGCTATATAATTCAATGTGAGTACACAAATGTTGAAATTACATAAAATGCCCGTCCCTTGTAGCCGTGATAAATTAGCCTGAAGCTAATGCTTACCTGTTCAGGAGGAAATTAGCCAACTCTGCGTCCTTCTGGGTTCTAAGTGGTCTACATCTTTCAAATACATCTCCAATATTTACCCGGGGTTGTTAGTCTCTGGTCACGCAACTGTTAGAAACATGCTGTTTTTTAATGTTGGATAGAATCTATCTCCGTTGATCCCGTTTATTTGTTTGCTGCTTTCATGGCTGTCCTACCGTTACAGCTGTAGCGCGCTTGTTTTACGTTTTTACAGGTATATCTGGCAACCCAGCCTGGCTGTCAAACTGGGCCGTTGATAACAACACACAGATCAAAACATAAACATAAATTCCGTCACAGAAGGAAATTTCAAAAGGAGAAAATACTGGCATTAGCATTGTTGTCAGAAAAGATAGTATTTCAACTTAGCATGTTTCCTTAATATCTGATGACACATTGGGGTCATTTTTGGATTTATTACAGTAAATATATTACATATTGGACCTTTAACATCAGAAGGCATTTGATTTGAGGGATCTAATTGAGACTTGGTTGAGGAGGGGTTAATTCATTTCAATTTTATTTAATGTTTCAAATCATAACAGACGTTCTTTAGGAAACTTAACCGATAAAGTAGGTCTAGAACACACACTATAATTTACCAAGACCCAACATTTCCTCCCAAGAGCATGCATTTGGTGGGACAGCCGCAAGGAAAAACTTCCTTTTAACAGGCAGAAACCTCTGACCTGGCTCTTGGTGGGCAGCCATCGCGCGACCGGTTATGGGGCCATCAAATTCTACAACCACATTTTGTGACAAGATGCGTCAGCAACATTTTTTTAACTTTACAGAGTTAAAGGTGGAATTTTTGAAAGATATAAAAAAAAAAAAAGCATATAGACAAAAACAGTTGTTATTGTACAGAATGTTTGTATTAACACAATTAATGGGGTTATACTATATTTCTGTACACATTTGACAACAGGTGCTGTTGGTGCTTGTGAATTTGCTGGTTGTACTCCCAAGTTTTGCGAGGAGAACGGCCTGAGGTATAAAGCCATGGTGGAGATCAGGAGGCTCAGAGGACAACTTACCAACGCAGGTACGCAAACACACACAGAAAACCTAACGCATAATGTGCTGCAGAAACAACACGGGAAATCATTTGTCTTCTCTCATCCCAGTAAATGCAGTGTGTCCAGAGGTGGGAGTATTTGTGAATCCCAAGATGACTCCGCCGACAGGGCACCAGGTGGTTTGCTTGCGGCAGATTGTTCTGGCCGGACTGGGAGACCATCTTGCAAGGCGTGTACAGGCAGAAGATATACTGGACCCAAAATGGAAGAATGGATACAAGGCAAGTTGGTCTGAACACTGTAATTGTGATTAAGGAGGCTCTACTATCGCTCTCCTTCACCTTCTCACCTTTATCTGTTTTTGTTCATAGACTCCTCTTCTGGACGACCCGGTGTACATTCATCCCACCTCCGCGCTGTTCAAAACGCTGCCGGACTTCATTGTCTACCAGGAGATCATGGAGACCACTAAGATGTACATGAGAGGTAAATGAGCTTTGTGAAAACTGGGAATCGATTTCCATCAGCCAATCATAACTCAGACTTTTTGCAGGTGTGGCTTTTATAAGACGCATATTTTTTTTCGAGTGACTGCCTGTGTGCATGTTATGTATTTGTATCTTTTTTCTTATTGTGTATCTCCTGTAAATTCTGTCGACAAGCCGGATTTCTAAACTGTCATATTATATAACAAAGTACCTCTTGTATTGTATGAATTGAAAAGTCTAAATTTGCAGGCTGGTTGTCTCACCTGGTGAAATGCCTTCATTTCTGTCTCCGTCAGGTGTGTCAGCAATAGAAGCAGAGTGGATCCCTGAACTCCTGCCTCAGTATTGTCATTTCGGCTCCCCTCTGGAGTCGCCCTCACCGTGGCTCTGTTCATCCACTGGCACCATCAGATGTCACCGCTCAAGCACCTTCTGTAAGTTTTCTACAGCTGAGCACCATGGCTCTGTTTGTGCTAAAAAGGTGTCTCTGCCTACATTTGTGTAAGTGTTGTGTTTGTCCTGCAGTCCGTGTAGGTTGGCAGCTGCCAGCAGTGGAGATGGAATATCCAGACGACATCGAGCGTTATAAACTGTTTGCCAGGTTTCTGCTTGAGGGACAGGTACTGCAGCAAAACCAAACAAAAAAGTTATCCATCTCTGTTCAGTCTTCATTCAAGTTTCAGTTAGTTGAACCTGACAATTCTGCAATACTTGACAGTCCTGATCAATGTTAAGAGGCCAAAATAATTCTGATATTCCTCAGTATTGGTAGCCTTGCATTGGCAAAAACTATTCTTTCTGGGGTTCATATTACACTATACAGTATAATAAGCAAGTATTACATTTACACTCCATACTGTAAATACAACAGTTTACACCACTACACCCAACCCAATAAAATTACATCAAAACCATAAATAACCTTGCCTGACGTGGTCATACTCAGATTCTAGTCAGAATGTGAACTTCCCGACCTTGAATGTTGTGGGCGGGTCTAAGTTTGGCTGGCATCCAGGCTAGAAATAACCATCAATATTAATCAAATCAATTCACAAATGTCAAACATGAAGTTTACATTTTTAAACATTAACTAGTCCATACCTTTGGACACATTTTCGTCTGAATAAACTTTATATACTGATGTGTTGTTCCATCTGCATTGTTCTCTGTGTGCCAGTCCAAATAAATGTGTATATTATATGTAGGAAAAAGAATATTAAAAACCTCAAATCTGAAATTCTTTTCTTAGACATGAGTAGGGGGGGCACCAAGGAAAAAAGGTTGGGAACCACTGGCTTAAAGTATGTCTGCACCCACCAGGAACTTGTAAGTCTGCGTAGTAATGTTGACTTTGTATGGTTTGCAGGTTTGTCCTAAACTAAAGAAACACAGTGGTTACCTTCTCTCAAACCCCTCCATCATGCAGAAAACCTGGGCAAAGTAAGTTGGTACTCACACACACTGATATGCCTTCTTTGAGGCATTTCTGTTTTTGTCAATCAACAAATTAACTGTTTTAAAGAAGGACTTTTCTCTTGCTGTTGTGTCTTTGCTGCTTTAGGCTGCAGCCCAGGACAGAGGCTTTGCTGGGAGTGCTGTTGTCAAAAAGGGTTGACTGCAGAGATGCCCTCCTCTCTGTCTGGAAAACTGAAGATAAATGTGAGGATTTAATGTGCTTGGCATGATTTTCATGGATTCTTGTCATTTTATTTTGTTGTGTGATTTTGTATTTTTCTCCTCTTACAGTTCTGTTGTCTGCATACTGCCAGTGGTTACCTGAAGCCATGCATCAAGAAGTAGCCAAAAGTTGGCCTCCGATATGAAGGCTTATATCAACAACAAAAAAAGACAGAACATTTTATTACACGCTTGATCAGACTTGTGTTAATCTACAGATTCATCAAACTCTCTTCCATCATCATCAACCCCTACTATTTAACATCAAATGGCTTCTTCAGACTTTAGGATTTTTATAATGTTCTCTCAAAGTGCAACTACAAAATCACAACACTGCCTTTTCTCAGTTTTGTATTTTAAATACTGTATCTGTGACTTATACAGTTTTAAACTAGAGCTCTAAAATGACTTCAGTTTACTGCTGTAAGTTATGTCTGATTTGGTCTTCATAAGACTCATTAAAACTGGCTCTGATTAAGGCTGCTGTGTGATTTATTCATTATGTATGTATGTAAACTGTGGTCGGTAAATATTAAAGGGCAACTCCACTGATTGTACACATCAATGTCATTTTACTGGCCATGAGGAGTATTCATCATCCTGTGAACACAGATGTTTGAGACATAATCTTGTCTTGGGCATGGAGATATAAATAGTTTAACAGAAAGCCTGTGTTACAACCCGTTGGAGAAACAAACTAATGAGAAAATAGAATTGGTTGAGATTGAATGTTAATTTTTAATACTCACCACTTAGTCCATTAAGTAGCTGTTCTGGAGCTTTTGATTGTTTCACATGATGTTCCTCAGCAGATGGATTTTGCCCTGTTGTCAGAATATATGTTAACATTTTTTTTTTTAACACTTCACAGACTTCACATCCATGTTTTCTTAGAAGTTGAGACTGAAAGTTTAGAAAGCCATTTTGACAAAACAGCTGAAAGTTCCTTAACTGCTACTAAATGGACCTTTGTGGTGAGATATGAGTTAGATTAATTCAAGACTAAAAGTCAGAATACAGCCTCTGCTGCCTCTTCCATTTTAACCTTTTTATTATTATTATTTCAATCAAATTTTATAGCTTAGCATGATGGAATTTTTTATGTTCTTTTATGTTAGAAGCTTAAAGGAAAGTTTTTTCACCTCAAAATGCAGAATCGTCTGTGATTCCGGCACACTTTGCACTCTTCATTGCACTACTGCCTCAACCTGTCTATATTGTTTCTGTTTATAGTGTGTATATATTGTTTGTTTTTGTATAAGTAAGTACATTGTGAGCATTGTATAATCCAAAGCAAAATTCCTCGTATGTGTCCTCATACCTGGCAAATAAAGCTGATTCAGATTCTGATTTTACAGGAATCAATTAGGCTGCTGTGATTGGCGAACGTATGTCGTGTCGTCATTTCCTACCGTCACCTCGTACACTTCCGGAAGAAGCGGAAGACAACAGTGAAAAGTCACAGCTTATATGCTCGCTATATGCAACGTTTTCAAATAGCAAAACAGACATTTTGATTTGAGTCTTTTGACAACAAAAGAGCTAAACTGTCGCCATGGTGAGTAACACTCCGATGTTGTCCAACGTTGACGACACATTTATATCAAAACAGATTGTACTTACAGCAGTTTGGCTAACGCTATCGAGCGAGCTGCTAACAACAACACGACAGCAGCAGAAAGCTGCCCTGTCATGATGAAATTAAAGTCATACGTGGATGTAACAAACTCACGTTAAAATATCGAAAAGGTGTGTTTTACTAATAGGACTTGGTTTATTCCACAGTTTTCCTTCCACGTATTTGACCACCCGATGTCCCGGGGGTTTCAGAACCGCTTCTCCACTCAGTACCGCTGCTATTCGGTGTCCATGCTGGCAGGTCCCAACGACCGCTCCGACGTGGAGAAAGGAGGCAAAAGTAAGTATTATTGTCGTATAAGATGTCCGTGTACTTTCGACACTGCCAGTAAAATCTCGAGAATTATACTGTAAACTTGTAGTGAATACAGAAATGTGTTTGGGTCCAGAAAATGTCTGAGGATCTAGGTTTGTTAATTTTTTGTCAGTACATGCCTTTTCCCATTTCTAAATGCCTTTTGATAAAATAAGCCACAGTGGTGAAAGATACATTAGCTACGTTTTCAGCAGTTTCTCTGTAATTCCCCAGAATAATTATTTTAAGGACCAGACTGGTACCATCCTGGTATACCTGTATCTTAAATGTTCTTCTTTTTTGTGTTTAATAAACGGTTAAACGGTTTCTTTTTCAGTAATAATGCCACCTTCAGCTCTCGACCAGCTCAGTAAGTCAAAGTTAAATCAAACAGCTCTTCATCATAAAAGCCCTGTATGAACCTTCCATGAATCTTACCTTTCTGCTCCTTTTCCTTGTACAGGCAGGCTTAACATCACCTATCCAATGCTGTTCAAGTTGACCAACAAGAACTCAGACAGAATGACCCACTGTGGTGTTCTGGAGTTTGTGGCAGACGAGGGAATCTGCTACCTGCCGCACTGGGTTAGAAACAGAAACAAGAAAATCCGATATATCGGCCAATATATATATTTAAAAAAATAAATAAATCCAGAAACGTGTAACAAGACAAACAGATTTTTCTTACATTAGTTATTTGTAGTTATTTGTGAGTCCTCACTAAAATGATAATGCAGTTTAAAAATAAACTTGTTTGTTTTATTGTCACAACAGAACAGAGGAACATCAAATATATATTAAAGTTCTGATAAATAAAATTTATAAAAATACAAACTGAAGATATGAAACTTAAAGTCCTTGAACAAAAACACAATAACAACAAAAAAAGAGTGTTGCCACCAGGGATGTTGTAAAGCGCCCTCTGGTGGACAAACAATGCAACGCCAACACTCAGAACATGGTTGAAGGGGGTTTCCTCTGTTTTATATTTTAATTTTTAAATATTCACTTATCAGAATTATTTATTTGTCATTATAAATGATCGTTCGGACTCTAGTCAGAATCCAAATGTGCTCTGCTAATTAAATGATTTTAAAGCCACTTTGTAAGTATCCATCAAGGCAGAACTGGTATTTGCTTTATTTTTTTTGCTGCAGATGATGCAGAATCTCCTGCTGGAGGAAGGTGGCCTGGTCCAAGTGGAAAGCGTTAACCTTATGGTGGCCACCTACTCGAAGTTCCAGCCACAGAGCCCCGACTTCCTAGACATTACAAACCCCAAGGCAGTGTAAGAAATATCAGTTGGGAACATTAAACTGACCTTTTCCCATTGTGTTTACTATAGTGATTAACAAAGGTATCACTTTATTACAGACTGGAGAATGCATTGAGAAACTTTGCCTGCTTGACAACTGGTGATGTCGTAGCTATCAACTACAATGAAAAGGTAAACTAACTTATTCAAATTGGTGTTGGATTAATATGCAAGAATGGTTTTTGTCTGTATTATTTTCTACTGATACCAGTGCTAATAGAATCTGTGTTATTGTTTCAGATATATGAGCTGCGAGTAATGGAGACCAAGCCAGATAAAGCAGTGTCCATCATCGAGTGTGATATGAATGTAAGATCCTCTACATTATCACAGACAACAGTGAATTATTCTGTTGTTCTCCACTTTAAATGTGTTGCGACTTTGTTTCTCAGGTGGATTTTGATGCTCCTTTGGGTTACAAAGAGCCTGAACGACGACCTCAGCACCAGGAAGAACCAACAGTAAGGACCAAACCATAAAGGTAGCTTTACAATTTGTGCTCTGAACAGTTTGATAAAACACATTTTTTCACAGGAGGAAGAAGCAGATCCCCCCAGTTACGAAGACATGGACCTGGGATTCAGAGTGAGTAAATGTTTCTGTGGGTTGGAGACAAATACATTCCCTTACCGCTACTGATAACCATAATAATTGGAGCTAATGTCACTTCTAATTTGTTTCTTATCCTCAGGCTTTCACTGGCTCTGGCAATCGTTTGGATGGTAAAACAAAAGGGATTGAGCCCAGCCCTGCCCCTCTTGGCCCAAGTGACATCAAAAGGTGATGCTCAGTATTTTATACAAGTACGCATGAAGCGGCCTAAATTCATTAATTAAATTAAATATTGTAACACAATGGTTTAACTATTCATCATGATAACTTTGCAACATTATCATGTTCCTCCTCTAAGATTTTTGGCATTTTATGCCTTTATTAGACAGCAGACAGTAGAGAGATGACAGGAAATGAGGGGGGAGAGAAGAACTGTGATCTTGATCTGAGGATGTTGCAGTTTATGGTCAACACCTTAAGCTCTAAGCCAACAGGCCCCCCCACACTATGTATTTTTTTGGCTATCTTAGACAAGATTTCTCAGATAGGACTACGTTTTTTTATAGGTTAATCGGTTGGTGAGCTGAATTTGAACATACACTGTGACGGGAGGCACAGCAAATTGTGTTGTAGACTCTGACAAAGTTCTGGAAGTGTGAGCAATTTTGTATCATATTCTCGCTTTGTTGCTGCTGCTACCTATTGCTATAATTCTATATGAGTGTGACCACTATGGTACAGTAGAGCATGGCAGGAAATGGCTATGATGTTTGTGACACAAAGCTGTAAATACTGAAGTGTAACGCCTGTTGTCTGTCACTACTAAACCAAGACTTTGTCTACACCCTTCTAATTTTACATCTTGGGTTTCTCCGGGCATTAAAATTCTCTGCTGTTTGTTGCTCGCTTGTGTCCCAATGTCATCTTGTTTTGGTGTCACATTTCATGGTCAGCTTGCAGTCGTAATTCATAGTTTGGCCATTGATTGCAAGATGTAACAATAGGCACACCTTGGCTTGCAGAATTTGTCAGCTAGTCTGAGATAGTCAGTCAGTTTTGCGCCTGTTAAATCTTTATTTAACTACTCATCAGTGACCATTGAAGTATTCTACCAGTGTTTTAGCCTTGAGTGTAAATTCCTAACCTTCAACTCAAATCTTTAATCTCACAGAGGTATTCCCAACTATGAATTCAAAGTTGGCAGGATCACCTTCATCAGAAACTCGAGGCCTCTGCCCAGGAAAACTTTAGATGACGTAAGAAGTGTAACGGATTTTATCATATGTTTGAACATATTTAACTAGCCTGTATTTACAGTATTACAGTGCAGTTTTTCATATTATTTTCCCATACAACCTTTTTGTTAATAGCACTTAAACTAAATAATTTCATTATGTGATTCATTCTATTTGTTTTTATTGAATTGCTAAGTACATTTTCTCATGTAGCACGTGTGCTAATATTTTCCAATTATAACTACTTTTAAATCTCTTAATCCTCCCAGGATGATGCAATGAACAGATTCATCGCTTTCTCTGGAGAAGGACAGTCACTACGCAAGAAGGGCAGAAAGCCTTGAAGGATTTCAAGTGCGGAGACTGGCTAGTGTACACAGACTCACCGTATCTATTGTCACATTCAACAGCAAAGTAAAAAAAACTGGCCTTCAGATGCATTGGGATTTTGTCTCGCTGTCTCTTTGAAATAGGATTTTTGCTGTTGAGTTGGGATTATATGTAATTGAAACTCTGACAGTAATATCTTGATCAGCTGAAGCTGAGCTCCATAAAATGCTGTCTGTAGTTTGTGGGATAAATAAAAATAAATAATATCACCACACCACCAACACAAAGAATAACTTGTGGAGTATGGTTGTGATATTAGAGCTTTTTCCCCCTTTTTCCATAATTTTTGCATTTTTACAATTGACTTTAAATATATTATAATCCAGAGGCCCATACTTATGATAAAATGGGAGCAATAATCGCTCAATACTTTTGTTTTGAATAATAATGAAAATCATTTTCTGTTTGAGTTTTTTTTCTTTTTTAGTTATATGAGTAATTTGGAATTTCTTTTCCCGTTTTTTTCTTGGTTTATTTTTAGACTAATAAAGGACTGTTTGAAGTTAATTAATTGTGGCTAATAGTTATTTTTGTAATGTATAAGCATGTATATGAACTACCAAATGAAACTGGTATGTGATAGGATGTTACTATATTCATGGCATTTTTTCCAACTCAAATTAGACACATTTATTTAGGAATAAGTAGATGCTTTATTTTTGATTGTCCAGTTTTAGTTAGATAGTAGCAGGATAAAATCACAAGTAATAAGTGCTTTCTAACACCAATACATGATAGAAAAACCACAAAGAATAAATGTCCATATTTGTCCAAAGTAGGTTTTGGATTTATCAAATGCAGATTAGAAATTGGTCACAATTATGGGATATTTTGTTAGTCATCATTACTTTTAGACTAGTAGTATTAGTTACTCATATTGTTGTTTCTTTTTTACGTTTGCTGAACGCCTTAAGTAGGTATTTTCAAAGTAATGGTTGTAAAACTGTGTGTTAGCGCTTTTATTGTGAAATGAAATTAACCGGAAGTATTGCTAGCGTAGCTAGCAATGGACCGGTCTGGAGAAGCAGCGTGGAGGGTAATTTATCGTAACATTATACTGTAAATACCGTTCTTGACTAAAAGTCCTGATTTCATTTAATCTACCTGGTTTTTGATAGTCCGGATAATGAGGAAAAAGTGCCAAATCTGACCCAAATAATTGGCAAGGTGATTAGCTATCGTTGCTAAATTGCCGAAGTAACCTTAACGTTAGCTAGCAATGTCAGTTAGACGAGGAGGTTTTATCAGAAAGCATTCTGTGTCAGAAGCTCTGTTATTTATCTTTAAACTTGCTTTGAAAACTAGCTTTGCTAATAACATTTTAAACTAAATGTAAATATAAATATAGATGTAACGCTAGATCAGCTACACTGAGCGACCTGAGGGAGGTGCTGTCAGACAAGTCTTTGTTTTCACTTTCTCCTTTAAGTCAACACTATCGCTTGTTAGTGGATGATTCATTATAATGTATCTGGAAACCCAACGTTTTAAATAAAGAAGACATAATGAAATAAATACTCATGAATCATAGACTAAATAAATGCTAGAAATGGTAAAATAATTCGGATCATTGGTATGACATTATTGAATCCTGCTTATTTTTTACAATAACTATTGCTATTCTTTCTTTATTTCCAGGATTTTTAGTTTCAGAATGGACTTTTTCTAGTCTTAACAGTGCCGTTCCCCCCCCCCCCTCCCCAATAAGTTTTATCTAATAATGCCTTTTTTTTTTATTTCCAATTAAGTAATTCAAGACAGCCTTGAATGAGGTTGGAATTCCAACCTTTCTGAAGCAAAAAACATAGTCAGCTGCACAAGTTTAGCACACCCTAAGTTGACCCTTTATATATTAAATATAATGTATACAAATTGGTTTGGTGGTGATTTCTGCCTTTGTCTGTTCGTACAGCCGCCCCGGTCCTGTGATGACTATTGGAGTGAATTCAGACATTGCAAAAGCTTGAGGAATTGTTTTCACCACTATTACACTTATGGTACGTCCCCATCTTGCAAGCAGTGGAAAGAGGACTACCATAACTGCAAAGAGTGGGAGAAACACAGAGGCGCCGAGGCCAAGGTACAGCAGCAGGAAGTCACATTGTTTAAAGACCTTGACTTGTGATCTTTCTGACAATATTCATGGTGTCTAAAAAATACACTTGAAAGTGAAATCAGCCATTTTGTACGTAATGTATGTGTATTGCAGGACGCCTTGCAGAAGAGTGAAAGGAACAGAGTGGCAGAGCAGAGAAACTTCACCCCAGTATGGGAACTGAGGCGAGACCCTCCCAGAGACTGGCACATGCCCTTGAACCAGGAAAAGCCTCAGGACTCCTGAACTGTCACTATTAATCTGCCATCTGTTCCATGGTGGCCAAAGTAAAATGAAGATTTGAGAATTTAACAAAATCGTTGAGAGCCACTTGCTGGAGAGACAGGGCATCACTCATTGCCATCTCAAATTGTATTTAGTGAGCTTCTGTTTGAAAACAGATGTTAGCGGCAGCCTCTAGTGGCCAATGATGAGTATGACAGCATCTATTCAACCAGAGAATTACAAAGGCAGTGTTGTTTTTCCCGTCATAAATTATTGGTTCTCCAAAGCTTGTGTAAACTGAAGCACAAAGGCTGACTGCACATACAGACTCACTGTAAATGAGTTTTAAGATTAAATGCCTTTTTTTGTTTAGTCTAAGAAAAGGAATATTAGGTTAAAATATGTGCAATGGAAACATTTCATGTATTCCATCTAAGTAATGAAGGACCTGTCATGTGTTGTTTTGATAAGGGTTAAATTAAAAATTGCTGTTTCACAAGAATGTACTAACACCTTTGATGGCATCAAGCAGGAGAGTTGGCCCTAGGACTGTAAAAACCTTATTCTCTTTAACCTGTGCTGTTGATACTCCTCTGTGATGAATATATTAAATATATTATTGATGCAATAATGACAAAAAATGGCTTTACAGTTTCAACCCATACAGAGTTATGCATTAGCAGTTTTCTGCCTTATGTAATTGATTATGGCTTTAACCTTAACACAACTGAAATTATTCTAAACAACTTGGATCAATTAAAAAAAAAAAAAGTAGATTTTTATTTTCAGCTTCAGTTATGTGTTATACAGAGATGTGAATGTGGGGGGGGGGGGGAGAATTTAATTCATAATTTCCATGAATACAGAGAAACAACTGACGGGACTATACAGTTCAAGAAAAAAAAAAGGGTCAGCAAAGTGTCCTTCACACCTACACATGCAGGCTTTTAAAAGGCTGCATCTTGCCTTATTGGATCATGACAAATGCAGGCTGCCCCCGCAGCCCTTCCCTGTCGATCACTGTGTGTAGACTTTAGTGATGTTGTTGTATTTCCCATCAGGAGCTTCATACTTGGTCTTTGGTGGTGTGTAGGCAGGACCTTCATGAGTGAAGGGAAACAGAAGGGGGTCTGGCTTTAGTGCTGCCTGGTACAGCTCCTCAGACTCTAACTTCAGCTCCTCCAGCGCCTCCCTCTGTGCCTCTAGAGCAAGTTCAACAGCCTCCACTTCAGCAATGTGCTGCTCCTGCAAGAACAAAGACCGAAGAGCACATCAAATATAGCCCATTAAGTGTAAATGATGAAGGGCAGAGGTCAGAGGCAAGATTTTCAATAAAAGCTTAAGTGATGGAGGTGTTATAGGTAAGTGGTGACCTGTTTGTATCGACACCACTCCTTAAGTAGCAGGGCTCGACCCTCACTTTCTTCAAATGACAGCCTTGGCGCAGAGCGTTCCCTTTGTAAGAGTAAGAAAAACCAATTTATAGCACTTCAAAGTCAGCAAGCAAAGAACAAAAGGTACAGTAAGTCAAAGAAAGACTGATATATATAAAAGCATATCCATAAAAAAATGTTTGTCTGCAGGCGTTAATGCCAAATGAATGTTTGGAACAGCCAATAGGGGCCTTTCTGCGATCTTGTTCAACAAGCGTTACGATACAATTTATGTCAAATTCATCCGAAAACCCCTATCCTAGAGATGATCAATAGAAATGTAAAACTTGACTGAAGAACAATTCAGATGGCTAGGATTTTGGCTATCATGAGTTGGGAACCCCCCCTAAAAATAGATTTTTTTTACACATCAGATTAAAACCAAACTCATGAGAATTTCGAATTCTGATGCAACTGAATCTCTGGAGAACAGATCGAGATTAGGTCTATTTGCGGAGTTTGGATTTCCAGCATTTGTTGACAAGAAAAACATTGAATAATGCCAGCTTTGTTCTTTAATGTATGTTACCAGCCTGCAGCTGTGCCTGAACTCAAATCTAACCTAGTTACCTGCAAATGGCCGTATGGACAACACTGAAATGAGCTGTACCTTGTTTCATCCAAGCATTTGGCTGGAGTGATGAGGTCCTCTATGGGGATAAGCTCAGGTGGAACCTTCTCCAGCTTCTTCAGCTTTTTTCTCATCCTCTCTCTCAACATCTGCTCCCTTCTTGGGTCCACTTTCTTTTTCTTTTTTGGCTCCGCTCTTAAACACAAAGCACAGCACTTTGTGAGCATACGCAAGCTATATTTTGAAACAGTCCTGGGAAATAAAAATAAAAATGTTATATATAAAAAAGCTATTACAATTAATCTTTTTTTCATAATCTAAAAATCAACAAATGCCATATTGATATCATTTTACAGTTCTATAGTTCGACGTGAGTAGCATTACATTACTGAGTTGACAAATCTAAACTGACTTTATAAGTATCATCAACTCTGATTTAGAGCTTTTTTGTTTTGCTAAGAAGTAAGAATACACCTTAGCTGTACAATATGGACTAAAAAGCATTAAACCATTGGTGGATTAACTTGTAAGGAGTCCGACTGACCATCCACCCCTACCTCCAGCCCACCGTGCATTGTGAACAGTACCCTGCCACCTCCAATTTCCATTAAGTGCAGTGCACACAGAGATCCAGAAACCAACTATTGCTGAAATGACATTGGCCCCCTGATTTGCTGTGCCACACAGTTTGTTGAACTTGTGTTGAAATTATTAGGCGAGTAATCGATAATTTGTTTAACCGAAACTCAAGCGCCAACCTTTTTGATAGTCCGCTGTTTGGATCATCGGTAAGCAACAATGACATGTCATTGTCATTCTCTGGTTTCAGCATCTCAAATATGAAGACTGCTTTGCTTTATCTCCATTTTATATCATTGTAAATTACATTTCGGCAATATGTAGACTTTGGATTCTTGAAACTTGATGTTCACATGATAGAAAGTTTTTAAGCAATAATTGATAAACAAAGAATAATCACCAAATGAGATACAAAATAATAATAAAGAGTGCAAAAATAAGTGTAGATTTTGGCACATGTCTATGTAAGACAGGGCCACTCGATTAGCAGTTTAATGCAGGATCTGTTTTAGTTAACACTGCATTTTAATAGTGCGTGTTCCCCAACAAATGATTAATTAATCAAAATAACAAAAAATATTGACATGCTGGAACTTTTGAGGGTTCACTGTGGGTCCTGGACATACCTCAGTGGGGCAGATGTCTTCAGTGTCATCACTGGTGCAAACCAAGGACTCTGGACAGTATGGTGATGTTCTCCCAACAGGAAGCTGCAAAACAAACAGAATACAGGTCTAAACCGTTTATATATGTCAATGGTCTAAACCATAGACTGCATATAAAGAGATCAGAATGTGCCACATGCTGGACCCCGAGTGTGTGGCACCCACAGAACTGATTCAGCAGCATTTCTCTAGTGAATAACTTTAGCTACGTTAGCTCCAGGTAAAATGCGCCTTGTTAACTGTTCACATCGTGCTACAAACACTCACCTTGAAGGAGCGTTCTGTCGGGATAAAGCCCTGCAGAGACAGCGCGATAAAGTCACAGACATGTTGCCAATGGGTATTGTTTCACACTCGGGGTCAAAATTGTTCACAGTATCGCCCGTCGCTTTCTGAGTGACAGAACAGACGTGACGCGGGAGGATGACGTTGTCGAACAGTTACGCACACAATTTCAAGGACGCACTTTCGAGTATTTTGTTTGTGCAAATAATGAAATTAAAATCGTTAAATATAGAATACTTTGTACATATAATAAAAAATAAAACAATGCGTGACATTAATGTTTTTTTTTAAGATTTTAATAATGTCTAAGTTTGAATTTACATGTAACTTTTCTGTCGAATCTTGCTGGACGAGTGGAAAGTTAGCGGCTGCACTGTACTGCGTTCTCTCTCATCCATTATATTTAGGAGAAAGGTCGCAGTAATCAGGTCTATAATCATCACGGACAGATTCAGAGTGCCACAAGAAGACATCGGCCCAAGAGTTTGATCCTGCTGGTTTGTTGATTCTGCATTATGGCGCTTCTCAGAGGTAAACAAACACGTTTCAATTCAGCTGGAAGCAAAAAAAGCAAGTGGGTTAAATGCATAGACTGTATATTAACAGTCTATGGTTTAATGTTAGGGGTAACTTTACATTGTTACTTCTTTTTTTGTCGCAGTGTAGCTAAATGAATGGCATCGATTTAAAGTTGACTTTATGTAAATCTCAAAAGAGTTTAAAAAGGTTTTCTGATCACAATGTTACTGCAAAGTAGGTGAAAGGTGACAAGATGGTGTCAAGTCATTAACAGCTGTTTGTCCGTTGTTTCGATCCATTTAAGTGCAAATAATAATACTCTTAGTGGTGGAGGGAAAGTCTCCTTACTTAAAAAAAAAAAACTTGTGTAAAAGTACAGCATTTAAAACATTTCATGTAAAAATAAGTAAAAATATCAGAAAAATCTATCAAAAGTAAAATATCTATAAATCTATCTAGCTATCAAATCGGATTATACGATTTGAATGTAAAAACATATTTTGAAAAAAAAGTAAATAGTTGTAACAACAGATCTCAGATAAGTGCAGTGAAGTAAAAAGTACAATATTACCCTCTGACATTTAGTAGAGTGGAACTATAAAGTAACATAAAAGGGAAAAACTAGAGTAAAATACAAATGCCTCAAAACTTAAATGTTTTACTCAATGTTTACACAGGAAAAATTGCACAACACTAAACACCCCTCCTGCAAGTCAGGTGCTATAGGTTATTGACAAATGTCATGGCACGTTAAGGCATCCAGTGACTTTTGGCCCATATCGTAGGATAGCCAATAGTTTACATGAGGTGTGCATGTTTTTCAAAGCCATTCTAGGCAATTCTGGTTTAGATCAAGTTCACTAACCAGGGTAATGAAAATTATGTATAAATAAAAAGTGTTTTCGTTGTTGTCTATTAAACAGTATGTTCTTTCAAAGAAGGCACCACAATTTTGTGTAACTTGCCAATTAAAAACATCCTGTGTCACTGTTGTAATTAGATTTGTATACAGCTCTTTAATCAATAGGCATCATTTCTATATATATATATATATATATATGGTGGTTTGAAGTCCTTGTCGCTGTACTAAAATACTCTGTTCCTCTGCAGGTGTATTTGTTGTAGCTGCCAAGCGCACTCCGTTTGGTACCTATGGTGGCGTGCTGAAGGATCACAGTGCAACAGACTTGGCTGAGCATGCAGCCAAAGCCGCCCTTGCTGCAGGGAGCATTGCACCAGAACTTATAAACAGTGTCATCATGGGAAATGTCATGCAGGTACTTAAAATCCAACGGCCATATTTAACAGATCACAACTACCATCACATGAAAGTGCCTATTTTGACATGCTTATTTGTGTTGTGACTAGTGCCCTCAGTTTGGTCCTTACCTTTTCATTTATCTTTATCTACGCCCCTAATATCAGAGCTCAGCTGATGCACCCTACATTGCTCGTCATGTGGGTTTGAGGTGTGGTGTTCCCATCCCAGTGCCTGCTCTTACTGTGAACAGACTGTGTGGATCTGGCTTCCAGTCCATCATCAATGGCGCTCAAGTAAGCAATCCACCAAGAACAAAAAACATTCTGGTGGAAATACAAATGTAGAATTATCCATACTATTGTACTGTACTGTATATGTGTGTAAAAGACTGGAGATATGTCAAACAAGAGCATGGTCCATACGATAATAAAAGTATAATATTTCACATATATCAATTCAACATAATGTGTCTTACAAAACCCTGTTTACTTGGTGTGTTTGTAGGAGATTTGCCTTAGGGAGTCAGAGGTGGTCCTGTGTGGAGGCTCAGAGAGCATGAGCCAGGCTCCATATGCTGTTCGCAACATACGATTTGGTACAAAGTTTGGAGTCGATCTCAAGGTTATTATTATTTATTTCAAAAAATGTTTGTTTATTTTTGAATATTTGACATACATGTACATGTGGTCATAAAGAAAGCTTGTTATTAAGCTTTTGACGCAAAGATAAAACCTCTGCTGGTCTGCCTGACAGCTAGAGGACACCTTGTGGGCGGGTCTGACTGACCTGCATGTCAAAATCCCAATGGGCATCACAGCAGAAAACCTGGCAGAGAAATACCAGATCACACGAGAAGAAGTTGACAACTATGCATACCAGACGCAACAAAAGTGGAAGGCCGGTAAGACGGGTTTTATTCTTTTCAATATTTTCACGGTCTGCTCACCTTCCACATAGTAACACTGAAATATATTGCTTTTGAAAAATGAAAGGCTGGAGTGAGGAAGTTAACCTTGCTCATTCTTAAAAGTTAAATTGTAACTTTGTTCTATTTACAGCTCATGAGGCTGGTTACTATACAGCCGAAATTGCTCCCATTGATGTGAAAGCTAGAAAAGGCAAGGTGTCCATGGCTCAGGATGAACACCCTCGTCCACAGACAACACTAGAACAGTTAGCCAAACTGCCTCCTGTCTTCAAGAAGGGAGGGACTGTTACTGCTGCCAATGCTTCAGTGAGTTTACGCCTACGATGTTCACTTAACTTTAGGTTCTGAGGTGGTCAGTTTATTTTTTGTGGTCCGTTCTACTTTAAACAAAAAAAAGTTTATTATTTTATCTTAACAGTGTCCAATTGATGTAACATGAAAAACTGGAAACATTTAGTTGATAAAGGAGTTACAACTTGTGTCATTTACAGTGCCACAGTTTGATTTATAGTAAAATATATTGAATATAAATATCATGCAACTAATGTTACTTCTACCATGAGAAGTAGCCTACTCTTATTATTATTATTATTATTATTATTATTATTAAATCTAACACTCTTCTTGATCTCCAGGGTGTATCTGATGGTGCTGCCTGTGTGGTGATTGCGAGTGAAGATGCGCTGAATGAACACAAGCTCACTCCACTGGCTAGAATTGTGGCCTATCATGTGTCAGGCTGTGACCCGAGCATTATGGGAATTGGTAAGTGATACCACTGTTGTTGGGATGAGTTTAATCCCTTTTGAAATAAGAAGGAATGAATGACTAAATAAACAGTTGTGGTATTTGACATTGGTTTCTTTATAGTAAGAATTTCTGTTTTCCCTAAATCATTTTAGGTCCCGTTCCAGCAATCACAGGAGCTCTTAAAAAAGCCGGACTGACTCTCAACGACATGGATCTTGTGGAGGTTTGTTTTCAGTGAAACACCAATATCTGTGACTTCATCCCTCAAGGTTCAAGGTTCAAGGTTCTTTATGTCATGTGCACAACAATAACGGAGGTAGTCGATGGCAATGACAATCTTTGGCCTTAGGCACCTTCAACAAAGCTCATTAAATAACTAAAAGAAGAAGAAAAAACACAAGTAAAAGCAAAATCTGAATCCAAGACAATAGAAAATATAGTGCCTCTTAAGATATAGGGTTAAGTTATAAACAAATAATTAGTGTAGACAGTGTTGCAAATGAATAAGACTGAATGTAAAAAGGAATATAATGTATATATGCATAATGAGAAGTGTGTGTGTGTGTGTGTGTGTGTATGTATGTATGTATGTATGTATGTATGTGTTATATATATATATATATATATATATATGTGTGTATATGTGTGTGTGTGTATATATGTATATATATGTATGTATATATATGTGTATATATATATGTGTGTGTGTGTGTGTGTGTGTATATATATATATATATATATATATATATATATATATATATATATAATCCAATCACAATCACAGAGGGTGGTGTTGAGTCCCATGTCGCTGAGCTTGGTGATGAGCTTGGAGGGCACAAGTTGAATAAAGAACTATAGTCTATGAACAGCATTCTCACATACGTGTTCGTCTGGTTCCAGGTGAGGGAGGGCAGTGTAGAGGGCGAGGGAGATTGTGCCGTCGGTTGATCTCTTTGGCCTCAGATTGTGTCATACATTTTACTAGTGGTGGAAGAAGTACTCAGGTCCTGTACTTAAAAGCACCAATACAGCAATCAAAAAAATACTGCATTACAAGTTAATGGCCTGCATTTAAAAGTTTACTTATACAAAAGTAAAGTTCTAAATGGTTTTTAAATACTTCTGCACTTTATACAAAGAGTTAGTCTTCATCTGACATGTAACTTGTAACTGTAGCCGTAAGATAAATCTACATTTCAATCCTCTGAAATGTAGTGGAGTAGAAGTATAGAGTAGTTTAAAATGGAATACTCAAGTCCAATTTTGACGTACTTTCAATTATTATTATTATTATTATTATTATTATTATTATTATTATTGTAACTTTCAATTATTGTTATTTTTGAAAACTGCATTTCACATGTTTTGATTTATTTAGGTAGCTATTACTCAGTTGTGTCATTGGTGTAATTTGGTTTGCACAGGTGAACGAGGCTTTTGGTGCTCAATACCTGGCTGTTGCTAAGTCTCTTGGACTGGATCCAGCGAAAAGCAACGTTAACGGTGGAGCTATTGCCATCGGACATCCTCTCGGTGCTTCTGGAGCACGTATCACTGCCCACCTGGTTCATGAGCTCAGGTAATTTTGTCCTTTTTAGTTATTGCATGTACAGTATATCAGGGAAGATGTCTGCACATTAAGTTTAAGTAACTTTGAATAATGAACTTTGTTTTCGGTAGGCGACGAGGAGGCAAGTATGCTGTTGGCTCTGCCTGCATTGGTGGTGGTCAGGGCATCGCTATCATCCTTGAAAAGTACTGACCAAAATAGGTGCCAATATCAGAGGAATTCCTGTAGAAGAATGTCTTGTCCCACCATCTACTCGCATAAAATAAAACTCAGGTCATACATGCTAAAAAGAGATTTCCTTCACGTACAGATCAATGGCAAATCTTATCTTAACGTGAGGTACTGCTGGTCTGTTTTTCCCTGGCACACAAAGAAAACTCAACATTCATTTTTTTTGCTGTAACTCTAACTTCTTTCAGCCTATATAAAAAAAAAAATGGACAACAAATGTTTCAGTCCAGTTTTGCCTTGGAAGCCATGTGAAGATAAAGAGCTAACTCATGTTTCTGTGGTCGTTGCACCAGACTGTTTATGGATGTGCCTGAGACGCATAGCTAGTTCCTTGGTCTCATTAACTTGTGTAGCATAGCATTAACTCATAAAGTACAGTTTGTGTTGGGTTATAGTAAGGTTTAATGGAACTCTGAACTAAAAATGTTGCCATTAAAATGTTGTCTATCAGTCCATTATCAGGAATCATTTGTCTGACCTGTGATGGCTCCAGCAAAAGTTGTAATTCTGTGTCAAAGAATCTCAATAAATACATTTTCCAAAAAATAAGTGAAGTTTTTTTCTTCCGTGACCAGCCCTTGACAGCAGCCAATGCTATTTTTCCTAGATTAGCAGGGAATTAAGATTTACCAGATAACCACTACTACTTCTTATTAGTTTTAATGGTTGTTTTTATTTACAAATATATATTTTAATTGTGTCTTTTTTTTTATCTCTTTAGGAAAGTTACATTTGATTGTTTTGTTACATATACTCAAAACCATAACCTAGACCATAACCATAGAGAATGGATTACTGAATG
Organism: Perca fluviatilis; assembly: GCF_010015445.1. NCBI lineage: Eukaryota > Metazoa > Chordata > Actinopteri > Perciformes > Percidae > Perca > Perca fluviatilis. Next base: position 26,505,262 of record NC_053117.1, read on the forward strand.
TACTGAATGATATTTGATATCAGAGATTCATGTACTCGTAACAACCCCCTTAAAACTTTTTAAAAAGTAAAAAAAAGTCTGGAATTGATGTGTACAGTTTAAAAAAATAAAAGAATATGCAGAAAATATATTTAATGCTCTGCTGTAACAGAGATTAAGGATTGTTTAATTTTTTTCTTTATTTTTTTACATTAATTAAGAAAAGTACAAAGTTAGGAACATTGTTTGTTGTTCTTTATTTATGAAAATGATATTTTCCTTAAAGACAAATAAGCTCTATACAAGCATTAATTGTGTTTTTGTTTGTATGTGCAGATAAAATATATAGAAATACATTTGTTTAGTAAAGAAAAGTGTGAAAATGTTGTTCTTCGTTAAAAACAATTGCAATGTTGATTATCTTTCAAATTTACTGTGAGGATAAAGGCATGGATGTATTAAGAGAACGATAAAGGGAAACTATATTTAGGACAACAAGGACCACCAAATCCTTAAAACTCGACGCAATTACGTAAACGTCATCGTGCAGCGTCCTTATATACGTCACATCCCCGGATGTCGTTCTTTTTTTCATAGCAAAGGTAAGACACCATTGCCTTCGTGTTTCTGTTGGAATAAAATCTGTTTGCATCTGTGTTACAGAATAAAAACTAGAGTCTCCAAATATCAGGAGACGAATCCTTGTATTTAGACGATGCGTTAGACATCGTTATTACTATGATTCACCCGTCATGTGTATAATAATGAACAGTTTGTTCTATCTGCAGTCCTAGGCCGCCGGTTAGCCTTCGTGCTGTCCATAACGTTAGCTAGCTGGCTAATAGAAACGTGTTGTCCTTCGACAACTGTCAAGTCTTCTGTACTGTGTTACCATGCAATTCCGCTGTCAAATACTCATTTTCCTTTTAAAACATTAAATTGTCAGTTTGAGAAGACAAGTGGCTGGCTAGCCAGTAAAGCGACTCTTCTGTGCTATGTTGCTAATTTCTAGCTTACCTTACTTGTCATGCCTGTTCTGAATTGGTGATGGTTGTGGTGTTAGCACTCAACCAAACGCATCATTTTGTTTTGTGGTATGGTTGTGATCTTTTCTGCTGTTTACCAGTTCATTGTGTAATATGGTTGTGATAATCTGCTGTTTACAAATGCAGTATGTAATTTCGATTGAGAACAAGATTTGTTACTTGAAGGCTGTAGTAGTATTGATACAGTGCTAGTCGTCTGTAGTTGATACCAGAACCATAATACTATTAAACGGTATACAATGCATTATCCAATCAAAGAGACTATGGTTTGTGGTCTCAGGATTATAAAAAAATGAGCCACATCAAATAAAATCCTTTTGAGATTATTGACACTACACACTATTGTTGCAATTGGTATACTAACATGTCTTACTTTGCCTTGTGTCAGATGGCAGAGGGAGACAAAAAGGCTGCCAAGAAGAAGCACGGGAGCCGTAACCCGGTTCTGGTCCGGGGCATCGGCCGTTACTCCCGGTCCGCTATGTACGCCCGCAGGGCCATGTACAAGAGGAAGACCAAGACCACTGAGACCAAGGTGTGGACAGATCTCTTGATACCCAACAAAATGAATGATAAATGCACATAAAACTTGTTGACTGTCTTGTATTGATGATAATTTGCTTTGGTTTCAGGTGGAGAAAAAGCTTAAGGTGAAACCCCAGGCAACTGTTGTCAAGACAGTTGGTGGAGACAAGAATGGAGGCACTCGTGTCGTCAAGCTGCGCAAAATGGTGGGTAATGTGTGAATTGGGTTGTTGTTTTTTTCCCCTTATTGTTTGAGTTGGAACTGTAAATGTCATTGTGCTGACAGAGAAATGGAATTGGCACACATGGAGTCTAGGATGTGTGCCTGACTATAGGATTGTATATCAACTGTTTAAAGGATGATCAACTTTTTTTTTTTTTTTCTCATGCCAATATTAAGACTATTCTACCGTACTATCAGAACTAAGATGTGTTTTAAAAAACAAACAAAAAAACCCAGAATTTTCATCAATCACTAAAACGTAATCAAACTATTTTGCAAATTACTTGTGCAAAGTAGTACTTATTTTGTCTTCTGTTCTGAATGGAAAGTATTGGGTTTGGTCCCTCCTCTTCCACCGTAGGGAGAATTCTTTGCTTAGGCCGGTTACAGTTTATATTTCGACTCCCATGTTAACAGGTTAGAGCTTACACACTGCCTGCGTGACATGCACGTCTCAGGTGCATGTTGGAAGTGTTTCGAGGCAAAATGGGATACAAAAAGATGTTTGTCGGTAAGACATGTTGATGTTTGAAAGTCTCTAGGTTTTGCTAAAATGCAGATATAAATGTAATAAAAAATCAATTTTCTAATATTGCACCTGTCAATACAGAACGAAATATTCTGTAGCCTATTTTGCCATCAATACTGCCGGACGTTGTCTTTGCTGTAATCAAATCGGTATAGATTTGTTTATGGGAAACCTACATGTGTACAGACAAGGCTAGCAGCAGCACCGCTTCAGACACGTTTCTGGCAACACATTAGGCAATGCCACAGTCGTCTTCGTCACCGTTAGTTCTTGGCCGTCAGCTTGGGGTGTCAGGGCCATAAGTGAAAATTAATGAACCTGTTTTTTGTTTGTGTGTCTCAACTGGGTTTTTGCAGCAAACCTAGATTTAAAATGGTAATATATATTTCCATGTGCTGCTGTTGTAGCCTCGCTACTACCCCACAGAGGATGTTCCACGTAAGCTGAAGAGCCATGGGAAGAAACCCTTCAGCCAGCACAAGCGGAAGCTGCGCAGCTCCATCACCCCAGGAACTGTCCTCATTCTGCTTACTGGTCGCCACCGTGGAAAGGTGAGAACAATTTCTGGCATGTCTTGACAAGGATTTCTGATGTTCTCACAGATTAGCAGAAATGATTGGCACACACAATGCTTTGTGTGTTGGAAAAAGCTCAACAGGTGAATATGCAATACCCCTTGTATGACAGAGCAGCCATTAAATGTCATACATGACGCAGCAGTGATAAAGATTAGAGTCCAATGTTAGGGTTTCTTTATTAAACAGGATCATCTCTATTTTTTTTACAGAACTTGTTTGACTGATGTAGACTGAGGTCATAATCACAAACAAGTATTGGTAATTATAATCTGAAGACACAATCTATGATCCAGATTAGGCCTGCACGATTCGGGAAAATATGAATCTCAAATTTTTTTTTCAACAAGTGTAATGTTTATTGCACACATGAATAAAGACAAAACAAATTGGCAGTACCAAACACTTTATTTTTATTTATTTATTTTTTGGTCACCTATAGCACATTGCCCATCACCACAAGCCTGTAAACATGGATGCTTCAATGAATAAAGAAAATGAAGTACATACTGGCCATTTAAGTACAGTAGGCTACCAAAAATAGCGACATAACACATTGAACTAAATATGGCACCGATACATGCTCTATCTGAACTCCTTGAACATGTCTTTACATAATTAAAACCTCAATCAACATGCTGAAACTTCAGTCTCTAGAGAAATAGTTTGTCAATTGCCAATTTAAGTACAGTATCAAACAGTCTTTCTTAGCACACTTTAACTGCTTGTCTGCGTTGTTGGAAGACTTTTGGACCTCTTGCCTTGTACGGCTTCATCATATTGCGCTTTGTGGTGACGTTTGAGGTGCTGGTAAAGATTGGTGGTGCTGCTGCAATGAGGGCATGCCTCGCAAATCACATCAGACTGACAGTCTTCTTGCTTGAATCAAAAATACTTCCAAACCACCGAATGAGAGCCTTTTTTCGGAACGAGTTCGGTTTGAGATGGAGTGGTTGGCTGATTCTCGTCAGTAGTACCTGGGTTTTCATCAATATCAATTTTTATTTCCTGTCGCACTAGTTAGATGATGCTGCAGCCTCGAAGGCTCTCCAAACTACGGCGCTCGCTCAACGAATGAAACTCATGACTAAAAGGCGCTTTGTCATTGGCTGAGGGTGAAGCCCTGAACTTTGTGAGAACCTAGAAGGGCGAGCAACAGATTTTATACAGTCTGTTTAAAACTCACAGAAGAAAGGAGGAGCGTTTGTGATGCAGTTGGCTCGTAAAAATCGCGAACGGGGGTGAATCGAGCTCGTGATTTTATAACATTTATCGTGCAGGCCTAATCCAGATGTAAACAAAAGGATATCTCCATCAAAATGTTGACTATGATCCTGCATTTATTCCCGTTGACAGTTTTTTTTATGCAAGCTAGGCAACCTACACATGATCTATTAAATGTAGTTAAGTTTTTTTTCATACAACGTATATAACAGAAGTCAATCTATAAGTTGTGGAACAAGCTGTGCAATTTTATCTAACTGAAAATTTTAGGTTGTCAAAATAGTTACTGTTAGGACTATGAAATAATTAATCATGGTGATTAAAGATTTCCATTTGTCTTGTAGAAGCAATTAAAATCGACTGTCGGAACAGCTCAAACAGTTTGCGTTAACAGTAGTTATCGGAGTAGACGGTTAGTTATCATAGCATAGATACTGATAGTTTTATGGTTGAACTGGCAGTTAAATTAAACCCAAAATGGCACAGAATGTTTTTTTGGACAATTTTGATTTTACAATCGACAACTTATAACCTCCATAGGGGACTAATGCAGAAAATGAGGGACTAAAGGAAATGCCCATTTAGTCTATTAATGTCCGGTTGTGACACTTCACTGTACACCATCTCACTCTAACACTGACTGTAGAAGGCATTATTTTTACCGTTGTAATAGTTGGACTAGAGACAGACTTTTCTCGAACTGTCAGAAATGTCTTAAATTCACAACATGATGGCAGTGCAGTCCAGCTTTCAGACTCGTAGGACAGGGTGCCTAAAGATATTGGCCCCAAAACAAATAAGTGGTGCGTCCTTATTCTGCATGAAAAATGTATTTTCTACAACAAGCATGCTTGACGCATCACTATAATCACACACCCTCAGTACCGCAGACATTGTCCCTCCCTCCCACACTCAAATGCTACATTGGCAAGTTATGGAGGCATGCTAGTGCCCACACACACTTTGAGCAGTAGCTGACCTAAATAATGTTTCAGCTGTGAATCTGACAGTCAGAGCGCCCTACTGATAAAATCAGGATTGTGTCAAGTTGATTTATTTTTCCTCTTCTAAATAGCTTGGCATGAAAGTGGATTGCAGCTATTGAACAGTCTTATTCAAATGGCACAAATATGACTGACTATGAGCTCACTACTGGAGTTGAATAGTGCGCAAAACCCCAATAAAATAGTTTAATACTAAAGAGTTTTTGTTTTTTTTTTTTTTAGCGTGTGGTGTTCCTGAAGCAGCTCTCAAGTGGTCTCCTGCTCGTCACTGGTAAGGATGACGGTTTTTGATGGTGAAGATTGTACAGGTCGTACAGAAAGATGCTGGACATTTTTATACTCCTTTTCTAACCGTGTTTTCTTGTTTGCATACTTGTAGGCCCTCTTGCCTTGAACAGAGTACCCCTGCGCAGGGCTCACCAGAAGTTTTCCATTGCCACAAACACCAAAATCGACATCTCTGGCATGAAGATCCCCAAAACTCTCAACGATGCCTACTTCAAGAAGAAGAAGCTGAGGAGGCCCCGTCACCAGGAGGGAGAGATCTTTGATACAGAGAAAGAGGTGAACTAGCTGATATTGTCTTATATTACACTACTGTGCACATTTTGGCCATTTCTATGGGACATTGACTTCTGGATCTATGATGCCTGAGTCACTGGTTTTCTTTTCTTCTCTCAATCTGCAGAAGTACCAGCTGACAGAGCAGAGGAAAGAGGACCAGAAGGCTGTTGATGCTCAGCTCCTGCCCCTCATCAAGAAAGTACCTCAGCTCAAAGGGTACTTGCGCTCTTCCTTCAGCTTGTCTAATGGTGTCTTCCCACACAAGCTGGTTTTCTAAATGTGTTGTAATAAAGAGTACCATCGTCTAATACCCTCTTTTTGCCTCGTTTTTTTTTTTCTGTGTCCGTCCGTCCGATTAACTTGCAGCCATCCTTCCTAACAGAATACAATTTAGTATTGTTCTAACAGCTGAAATGGTACGATCAACGGTTTCCCCCAGAAAAGATGCTAAGCCTAGTGGCCTGGCTGGGGCCAGTCCCATACTGATTGCAGCTTTCATGTAGAGCCCAATAGTTTCTGTGATAACTGAATCATGGCCAGAACTGCAAATTAAGAATAAAAAAGCAAAAGGCCAATATCTTAGGGCCCTATATTAAGTCAGTGCTACAAGATAACTGGAGATTTTAAAAATGTAAGTTTCCAACCGAGCCACCATACTGTAACTGTAGATAAAGAATATCGTAATACATAAATAATTCCCAGTGGCTTAGGCCTGGTGGGGGTCAACTTAGGCCCAGTGGGCCACCAGGCTTGCTATACACTGGGGGGGGGGAAACTGTTCACCTTCTAGTTATGATCTATGAATTTACCATTATCAGGTTTTATTGTCTTCTGCAGGTGCATCTAAATATAAATGCCTAAGGATATCTTGTAGATTGAACTGAAAAAGAAACTAAACCATTTGCAAGTACCATGTACGTTCAGTAGATTTGCCTGGATGTTTGTTCAGTTATTCCTTCTGTAACTATAAATGAGCATCAGAAATTCAAAGGCTAATGGTGTTCTGAAAAAGTTAACAGCTGCCTGCATAATGCAAGTGACTTGACTCATTGAACTAGACCTTAACCCTTGTGTTGACTTCGGGTCACATTGACCCGTTTTCAATTTGTTTTATATCAGAAAATATGGGACGTAGAAATAAGTGCTGAAAATTTGTAGAAGAAAATTTTAACTATTTCAAACATTGGAAAAAGCAAAGAAAATGAGAAAAAGGCGTCAACATTTTTTTTTCTCAAGGTTGACGGGAAGACAACACAAGGGTTAACATTGTGTCAAAGACACTTCCTTGTATGTCAGTGTTATTTTCCCGATGATTTGCCTTTCCAGATTGCTGAAAAATGTCATGCATACACTACCCTGGCTACTGCAAATTGATAATTCCATCCCTCTTGTTAAATGCACTGCAAATTTACAGTGTCAATACAAGGTAATCTATACATATCAAAACATGATATATCTGGTCATATTGGATTATAAATATCCTGGTTCAATTTGTGTATAATGAAGCAGTGCAATGAAATGACCTCACCAGACATTGGACCCAGACAGCTTAACAGCTACGCTTTAATAAAAAAGACATGTCTAATTTAACAAGACAAAAATAAATACAAGTGTTTCATCTCTTTAACATGGCCACGTATTTTATCCTCAAAAACAGAACAAAGTAGAAAGCAGCACAGAAAAAGGCAGCGGCCCCTTGCCAAGGAATGATAAGTGCCTTTGTCAAATCAGTCAGTACTGTATGTGTGGTCATCTGGTGTCGAGAAAATGCGTTCCCTCAGCCAGACTTGAACAGCAGGATGGCCACCTGACCCAAGTAGAAGTATATGAAATGCTTGGTCTCGTGAGTCACGTAGCTGCCAAAGTTCCTCCCAACGATGCAGTGCCAGGTCGGGTTATATTTCTTGTCAAACTCCTGTGGTACAAAGACACATTGTGTTCAAACGTTTGAGAACCAACATGTTGGGAGGTGTGAAGAAAAGAGACGGTACATTGCTTAATGCCAAAAACAAGTGACAAATCACAGATATCATTTATGGTTTTAATCACAACTAACAATACCGTTTTCTGCACACTAGATTGTTGTTGCTGGGAGAAATGAAAGTATACTTGTTTCACCTCGCAACCTCTGGAAATGATTTGACACTAAATAAAATTGAATCAAATTTAATGATGTTACTGACAGGAAATATTTTTTATATTGTATGTATTATATAAGCTAATCACTAAATTTTTAAAAGTATGTCCCCCAAACTTAGGCTGGGTGATTTAAGTCTGGGAATTTGGCCATTGTGATCAAATGTCCTTTTAGGTTTTAACAGCTAAATGACAATAACATGGTACTGTTTGCTAGCTTATTCATTTTGTAAGACTTTAAATTAACACATTTGTTTGATACATTTATACTATGAAATACTATGGCAACACATACTATGAAAGATAATATACAGCTATACCCAAGTTTTCAATTGTGTCCCTCACTAAACTGATCAGGAATGCCACAATGGAGATACAAGGTGGGAATTTGGCTTCTGCACGACAGTCAGTCCTAGGGTAACTGGTTTACTCAGGGAAAGGGGAAACAATTACAAATACCAGGCTGGGTTAACATTAATTATGCACAGTGTTGTTGGTCAGCGAGTGCAAAATAGCTTCACATCACTAGTTGCCTTCAACTGAATAGAAGTACTACATTTTGCTGACAAGTCAGTAGGTTAAAGTTACACTGTGTGAACGTACGAACTAAATGAAAGATGCCTCAGCAGTAGTTTTACCTTTTTGATGTATGCAGCGATGTCTTTCTCGATGTTGTACTTCTCCAGGGCCTGTGTGGCACACTCAACGGCGTCCTGCTGCATGTCCTCCGACATGTCGGCATTTTTTATCACTGCCTTTCTTTCAGACATGGTTGCCCTGGGAAACCAAAACACAGCGGAGGATTTATCATCATCTTCATCACAGGCGCATTGGCACACAAACAATGCAATACACTCTAGCGCATGAACATCCTAACGGTCCTCATCATCAATTGAATAAAACGATACTGCATGGAGAAGATACAGGGTCTCATCATCCAAGGGGGGGGGGGCGGTTAGTTAGTGACGAAGTTATCATTACATAATAACTGACACATAACGTTAACATTTAAACTAGCCATACAAGTGTTGCATAACAACTTCCATCAGCTCGGTGGATGCGCGCTCTGCGTAGTTTCTATGGATACGCAAGACATTTGAGATTATCGTCTCAATTTTACCCGAGGTTTCAACAAAAATAGCTACCAGTAATTTGAGGCTGCAAAATGAAAGTACATTCTCCAACTAACGCATTAAAAACATTAACGTAAGACATTAGAAAGCAGCGAAAAAGCGAGCTTTGCTTCAACATCAGGATACCAAAATAAATATCAAATTCTTACAATAATATTATAGCTAACGTTTGGTATAAATAGGACTTAACATTATCAGATTTTAAAGGGAGAAGGGTTTTGCCACAGGCATATTCAGCGAGCTGTTGATTTGCTAACGTTAAAGCGCGTTAACTAACGTTAGCTGCTCATTCATCCCGCAAAAAGAATAACAGTTAACGTTAAACAGTAAGCACAGATGTTACCGTTCGACAATACTTAAAAACTGAATCAATTAACCAACCGATAATTTTCAACATGCGAAATGTTTAAATTTACCTGCTAGTCTCCCGTATAGTGTTTGGCTAGTTTTTAAAGAGATGACCGCTCCTGTTGTGACAACTCCCGCGAAGTGGTTGACACAAAAGTAATGTGGGTGTGTAGCGTAAGAGACTGCTGCCTTGACGTGTTCCCATTGGCTGGTATTAATGCACAGGGCGCTGTCATTGGCTGATTCAGGACTATCTTTCTGGTATTTCTGCCTGCATTTTATTTCAAACCATCATGCCTTGCGACACGATTGCTGCCGGAGCGCGAAAATCAGTGCAAAAATAAATGAAGTGTATAATATATGTCTAAGTTAACATCTCTTTGGTACAGTTCGATGTTGTCTGTATTGCTTTTTGTTTCATGTTTTCTTTTGTTATGTCTGATATTGTTGTTTCATGTATAAATATAAGATGTTAAAGTGGCAAGATTTCAGTCAGTGGTTGATTTATAATTTATATTTGAGTGAAATCAATGGTTAAGCAGTTTGGAGAAAAAACAAAAGCCTGGTCTGATACATGCTTCAAGTTTTCAGAATTGTGTGCATAGTTAAATTTTTTGTGTATATGCAATGTAGAAAAACTATAAGACTGGATTTTTTGGGGAGATGCCACGCCAGACATCCACTTCGTAATACTGCAAATATATATCCCTTTCATCACTGGGCTCAATAACCAGAATGTTACCTGCTTCAGATAGTGACTTAACAGACAAATAATTTAAATGAAAATGTGTGATGAACTGACATGTATCTCCTTGTATTGTAATATTTCAAATATGTTGATCAAAAAGATAAATAAAAACCTATCAGTGTAATCTTTCTGGAGCGAGATGCGGAACTGGCTCCAGTCCAGGGAGCAAAATGTCTACAATGAAAAAATGATTTGGCTTAAGAGACTACTTCCTTTTATATTTTTAAAGATTCCAACTTTTAAACATATCTGACAGCTTTAGAGAACTTAAAACTCAAAAATGATAAATTGGCCATAAAAAAAATCATTGTATAGTATGTCATAAAAAAGTCATAGTATAGTTTGCCAAAAAAGTCAAAGTATAGTATGTCATAAAAAAGTCATAGTATAGTATGCCATAAAAAAGTCATAGTATAGTACGTCATAAAAAAGTCATAGTATTGTATGCCATAACAAGTCATAGTATAGTATACCATAAAAAATTGTAGTATAGTATGCCATAAAAAAAGTCATAGTATATTACGTCATAGTAAAGTACGTCATAAAAAAGTAATAGTATAGTATGTCATTAAACATTTGATAAAAAAGTCATAGTATAGTATGTCATGAAAAAGTCATAGTATAGTACGCCATAAAAAAGTCATAGTACAGTATGCCATAAAAAGTCATAGTATTGTATGCCATAACAAGTCATAGTATAGTATGTCAATTAAACATTTGATAAAAAAGTCATAGTGTAGTATGCCATAAAAAGTCATAGTATTGTATGCCATAACAAGTCATAGTATAGTATATCATTAATTAAACATTTGATAAAAAAGTCATAGTGTAGTATGTCATTAAAAATATGAAAAAAGTCATAGTGTAGTATGTCATAAAAAGTCATAGTAAGTATGTCATTAAAATATGAAAAAATCATAGTGTAGTATGTTATAAAAAAGTCATAGTATAGTATGTCATTAAAAATATAAAAAAGTCATAGTATAGTATGTCATAAAAAAGTCATAGTATAGTATATTATAAAAAAGTCATAGTATAGTATGTCATTAAAAATATGAAAAAGTCATAGTATAGTATATTATAAAAAAGTCATAGTATAGTATGTCATTAAAAGTATGAAAAAAGTCATAGTATAGTATGTAATAAAAAGTCATAGTATAGTATGTCATAAAAAGTCATAGTATAGTATGTTATAAAAAAGTCATAGTATAGTATGTCATTAAAAATATGAAAAAGTCATAGTATAGTATATTATAAAAAAGTCATAGTATAGTATGTCATTAAAAATATGAAAAAGTCATAGTATAGTATGTTATAAAAAAGTCATAGTATAGTATGTTATAAAAAAGTCATAGTATAGTTTGTCATTAAAAATATGAAAAAGTCATAGTATAGTATATTATGAAAAAGTCATAGTATAGTATGTCATTAAAAATATGAAAAAAGTCATAGTATAGTATGTTATAAAAAAGTCATAGTATAGTATGTTATAAAAAAGTCATAGTATAGTATGTTATAAAAAAGTCATAGTATAGTATGTCATTAAAAATATGAAAAAGTCATAGTATAGTATATTATAAAAAAGTCATAGTATAGTATGTCATTAAAAATATGAAAATGTCATGGTATAGTATGTTATAAAAAAGTCATAGTATAGTATTTTATAAAAAAGTCATAGTATAGTATGTCATTAAAAATATGAAAAAGTCATAGTATAGTATGTTATAAAAAAGTCATAGTATAGTATGTTATAAAAAAGTCATAGTATAGTATGTCATTAAAAATATGAAAAAAGTCATAGTATAGTATGTTATAAAAAAGTCATAGTATAGTATGTTATAAAAAAGTCATAGTATAATTATGTCATTAAAAATATGAAAAAGTCATAGTATAGTATGTTATAAAAAAATCATAGTATAGTATGTTTTATAAAAAAGTCATAGTATAGTATGTCATTAAAAATATAAAAAAGTCATAGTATAATTATATTATAAAAAAGTCATAGTATAGTATGTTATTAAAAATATGAAAAAGTCATAGTATAGTATGTTATAAAAAAGTCATAGTATAGTATGTCATTAAAAATATGAAAAAAGTCATAGTATAGTATGTCATAAAAAAAGTCATAGTATAGTATGTCATAAAAAAGTCATAGTATAGTATGTCATAAAAAAAGTCATAGTATATTATGTCATTAAAAATATGAAAATGTCATGGTATAGTATGTTATAAAAAAGTCATAGTATAGTATTTTATAAAAAAAGTCATGAGTATAATTATGTCATTAAAAATATGAAAAAGTCATAGTATAGTATGTTATAAAAAAGTCATAATTATGTTATAAAAAGTCATAGTATAGTATGTCATTAAAAATATGAAAAAAGTCATAGTATAGTATGTTATAAAAAAGTCATAGTATAGTATGTTATAAAAAAGTCATAGTATAGTATATTATAAAAAAGTCATAGTATAGTATGTCATTAAAAATATAGAAAAAGTCATAGTATAGTATGTTATAAAAAAGTCATAGTATATTATAAAAAAGTCATAGTATAGTATGTCATTAAAAATATAGAAAAAGTCATAGTATAGTATGTTATAAAAAAGTCATAGTATAGTATTTTATAAAAAAGTCATAGTATAGTATGTCATTAAAAATATGAAAAAGTCATAGTATAGTATGTTATAAAAAAGTCATAGTATAGTATGTTATAAAAAAGTCATAGTATAGTATGTCATTAAAAAATATGAAAAAGTCATAGTATAGTATGTTATAAAAAAGTCATAGTATAGTATGTTATAAAAAAGTCATAGTATAGTATGTCATTAAAAATATGAAAAAGTCATAGTATAGTATATTATAAAAAAGTCATAGTATAGTATGTCATTAAAAATATGAAAAAAGTCATAGTATAGTATGTTATAAAAAAGTCATAGTATAGTATGTCATTAAAAATATGAAAAAGTCATAGTATAGTATGTCATAAAAAAGTCATAGTATAGTATGTCATAAAAAAGTCATAGTATAGTAAGTCATAAAAAAGTCATAGTATAGTATGTCATTAAAAATATGAAAATGTCATGGTATAGTATGTTATAAAAAAGTCATAGTATAGTATTTTATAAAAAAGTCATAGTATAGTATGTCATTAAAAATATGAAAAAGTCATAGTATAGTATGTTATAAAAAAGTCATAGTATGTTATAAAAAAGTCATAGTATAGTATGTCATTAAAAATATGAAAAAGTCATAGTATAGTATGTTATAAAAAAGTCATAGTATAGTATGTTATAAAAAAGTCATAGTATAGTATATTATAAAAAAGTCATAGTATAGTATGTCATTAAAAATATGAAAAAGTCATAGTATAGTATGTTATAAAAAAGTCATAGTATAGTATATTATAAAAAAAGTCATAGTATAGTATGTCATTAAAAATATGAAAAAGTCATAGTATAGTATGTCATAAAAAAAGTCATAGTATAGTATGTCATAAAAAAGTCATAGTATAGTAAGTCATAAAAAAGTCATAGTATAGTATATTATAAAAAAGTCATAGTATAGTATGTCATTAAAAATATGATAAAAAGTCATAGTATAGTATGTTATAAAAAAGTCATAGTATAGTATGTTATAAAAAAGTCATAGTATAGTATGTCATTAAAAATATGAAAAAGTCATAGTATAGTATGTTATAAAAAAGTCATAGTATAGTATAGTATAGTATAGTAATATAGTATCTAAATGGTCTAGCACCATCATATCTAGAAGAGCTCCTAATACCCTATTGTCCCACTAGAGCACTGCGCTCCCAGAATGCAGAGTTACTGGTGGTACCTAGAGTCTCTAAAAGTAGAATGGGAGCTAGAGCCTTCAGTTATCAGGCTCCTCTCCTATGGAACCAGCTCCCGATCTGGGTTCGGGGGGCAGAAACTGTCACCTCATTCAAGAATTAACTTAAAACTCTCCTATTTGATAAAGCTTATAGTTAGGGAGTGAGGAGTTGCAGTGTTCACCTAACTGGCCCAACTGCTTCTCTTCATAATTGTTAGATTAATAATACATAACAAAGTAGAGGGAGGCAGGCCAGCCAAGCCAGATCCGGCAGGGGGAGAGTTCTAAGCCCGAAAAAGCTACCTCTCCTTATGACCTGTCTCTCTTAGTTACCTGTTATAGTTACGCTGTTATAGTTCTAGACTGCCGGGGGACTTCCTTCCTTTGACACACTGAGCTGCTCTCTCCTCTCCCTTTCTATTACTGTTACTATTACTATTACTATTTGTGTGCAGCCAGTCCCAGAAATTACTAAATTACTAAAGTTACTAATCCTAGCTTCTGGGGAGTTTACTCCCCGGAGTCCTTGTGCTTTTTTCCCCCAGCGTATTTCCTTGGAGAACGTTGGCACCAAGATCCTGGTCGCAGCTGTCGCCGTGGTCCTGCTGCACTCCCTGCTAAACTCAGCGATGCCCTGCAATGTCATGCTGCGTCCTGCTGAACCCTGCAGCTTCCCGCTACATCCAGTCACTGTTCCATTATTAATGTGACTACTATCGCCAGCACTGTTCATCACACCCCAACCGGCTCGTCAAACACCGCCTACCAAGAGCCTGGGTCTGTCCGAGGTTTCTTCCCAAGAGGGAGTTTTTCCTCGCCACTGTCGCACTGCTTGCTCTTGAGGGAATTACTGGAACTGTTGGAATTGTTGGGGCTTTGTAAATTATAGAGTGTGGTCTAGACCTACTCTATCTGTAAAGTGTATTTTATAAAAAAGTCATAGTATAGTATGTTATAAAAAAGTCATAGTATAGTATGTCATTAAAAATATGAAAAAGTCATAGTATAGTATGTTATAAAAAAGTCATAGTATAGTATGTCATTAAAAATATGAAAAAAGTCATAGTATAGTATATTATAAAAAAGTCATAGTATAGAATGTCATTAAAAATATGAAAAAGTCATAGTATAGGATGTTATAAAAAAGTCATAGTATAGTATATTATAAAAAAGTCATAGTATAGTATGTCATTAAAAATATGAAAAAGTCATAGTATAGTATGTTATAAAAAAGTCATAATTATAATTATATAAAAAGTCATAGTATAGTATGTCATTAAAAATATGAAAAAAGTCATAGTATAGTATGTCATAAAAAAGTCATAGTATAGTATGTTATAAAAAAGTCATAGTATAGTATGTCATAAAAAATATGAAAAAAGTCATAGTATAGTATGTTATAAAAAAGTCATAGTATAGTATGTTATAAAAGTCATAGTATAGTATATTATAAAAAAGTCATAGTATAGTATGTCATTAAAATATAAAAAAAGTCATAGTATAGTATGTCATAAAAAAAGTCATAGTATAGTATGTCATAAAAAGTCATAGTATAGTATGTCATAAAAAATATGAAAAAGTCATAGTATAGTATGTCATAAAAACGTCATAGTATAGTATGTCATAAAAAATATGAAAAAAAGTCATAGTATAGTAAGTCATAAAAAAGTCATAGTATAGTATGTCATTAAAAATATGAAAAAGTCATAGTATAGTATGTTATAAAAACGTCATAGTATAGTATGTCATAAAAAATATGAAAAAAAGTCATAGTATAGTAAGTCATAAAAAAGTCATAGTATAGTATGTCATTAAAAATATGAAAAAGTCATAGTATAGTATGTTATAAAAACGTCATAGTATAGTATATTATAAAAAAGTCATAGTATAGTATGTCATAAAAAGTCATAGTATAGTATGTCATTAAAAATATGAAAAAAGTCATAGTATATTATGTCATAAAAAGTCATAGTATTAATGTTATAAAAAATCATAGTATATTATGTCATTAAAAATATGAAAAAAGTCATAGTATAATTATGTTATAAAAAGTCATAGTATAGTATGTCAATTAAAAATATGAAAAAAGTCATAGTATATAGTATGTCATAAAAAGTCATAGTATAATTATGTCATAAAAAGTCATAGTATAGTATGTCAATAAAAGTCATAATTATAATTATGTCATAAAAATATGAAAAAAAGTCATGAGTATAATTATCTTAAAAAACGTCATAGTATGAGTATGTCATAAAAATATGAAAAAAAATCATAGTATAATTAAAGTCATAAAAAAGGCTCTAGTATGAGTATGTCATTAAAAATAAAAAAGTCATAGGTATAGTATAGTTATAGTATAATTATGTCATAAAATATGAAAAAAGAGTTCTAAGTATAGTAAGTCATAAAAGTATGTATGAGTATGTCATTAAAAATATGAAAAGTCATAAGTATGGTATGTTATAAAAACGTCATGAGTATAATTATATTTATAAAAAGTCATGAGTATGAGTATGTCATAAAAAGTCATAGTATAGTATGTCATTAAAATAGAAAAAAGTCATAGTATAATTATGTCATAAAAAGTCATATAAGTATAGTATAAAAAGTCATAGTATAATTATGTTATAAAAAAGTCATGGTATAGTTATATTATAAAAGTCATGAGTATAAGTATATTATAAAAAGTCATAGTATAATTATATCATAAAAATATGAAAAAAAAGTCATAATTATAGTATGTCATAAAAAGTCATAGTATAGTATGTCATAAAAAGTCATAGTATGAGTATGTCATTAAAAATATGAAAAGTCATAGTTGAGGTATGTCATAAAAAATGTGATAAAGTCATGAGTATAGTATGTTATAAAAAAGTCATAGTATAAGTATATTATAAAAAGTCATAGTATAGTATGTCATTAAAATATGAAAAAAGTCATGAGTATGAGTATGTCATAAAAAAGTCATGAGTATAGTATGTTATTAAAAAAGTCATAGTATGAGTATGTCATAAAAAATATAAAAGTCATAGTATAGTATGTTATAAAAAATCATAGTAATTATATTAAAAAGTCATAGTATAATTATGTCATAAAAAGTCATGAGTATGGTATGTTATAAAAAATCATAGTATAATATATCATAAAAATATGAAAAAAAGTCTAAGTATGAGTATGTTATAAAAAAGTCATAGTATGAGTATGTTATAAAAAAAGTCATAGTATAGTATATTATAAAAAGTCATAAGTATGGTATGTCATTAAAAATAGAAATGTATAGTATGGTATTCATAAAAGTCATGGTATGGTATGTCATAAAAAGTCATAGTATAGTATGTCATAAAAATATAGAAAAAAGTCATAGTGTGGTATGTCATAAAAAATGTCATGAGTATAATTATGTATAAAAGTCATAAGTATAGTATGTCATTAAAAAGTCATGAGTATAAGTATGTCATTAAAATAGAAGTCATATGAGTATAAGTATGTTATAAAAAGTCATGGTATAGTATGTTATAAAAGAGTCATAAGTATAGTTTGTCATTAAAAATATAGAAAAAAGTCATAGTATAGTATATTATAAAAAGTCATGGTATAGTATGTCATTAAAAAATAAAAAAGTCATGAGTATAGTATGTTATAAAAAAAAAAGTCATAAGGTATGAGTATGTTATAAAAAGTCATAGGTATGAGTATGTTATAAAAGTCATAGTATAGTATGTCATTAAAAATATAGAAAAAGAGTCATTAAAGTATAGTATATTATAAAAGAGTCATGAGTATAGTATGTCATTAAAAATATAAAAAATGTCTAAGGTATGAGTATGTTATAAAGTCATAGTATAAGTATTTTATAAAAAAGTCATGAGTATAGTATGTCATTAAAATATAAGAAGTCATGAGTATGAGTATGTTATAAAAAGTCATAGTATTATAGTATGTCATTAAAAATATAGAAAAAGTCATAAGTATGAGTATGTTTTAAAAAAGTCAGAGTATAGGTATGTTATAAAAAAGTCATGAGTATAATTATATTATTAAAAGTCATAGGTTTTTATGTTTAAAAAGTCATGAGTATGGTATGTCATATAAAGTCATGGTATAAGGTATGTTATAAAAGTCTTAATTATAGTGTCAAGAGATCATAGATGTATGTGGGCAGTATAGTATGTCATAAAAAAGTCATAGTATAGTATGTCATAAAAAAGTCATAGTATTAGTAAGTCATAAAAAGTCATAGTATAGTATGTCATTAAAAATATGAAAATGTCATGGTATAGTATGTTATAAAAGTCATAGTATAGTATTTTATAAAAAAAAAGTCATAGTATTAGTATTGTCATTAAAATATGAAAAAGTCAATAGTATAGTATGTTATAAAAAAAAAGTCATAGTATGTTATAAAAAAAGTCATAGTATAGTATGTCATTAAAATATGAAAAGTCATAGTATTAGTATAAGTTATAAAAGTCATAGCATAGTATGTTATAAAAAAGTCATAGTATAGTATATTATAAAAAAGTCATAGTATTAGTATGTCATTAAAATATGAAAAGTCATAGTATAGTATGTTATAAAAAAAGTCATAGTGCATAGTATATTATAAAAAGTCATAGTATAGTATGTCATTAAAAATATGAAAAAGTCATATATAGTATATCATAAAAAGTCATAGTATAGTATGTCATAAAAAAGTCATAGTATAGTAAGTCATAAAAAGTCATAGCATAGTATATTATAAAAGTCATAGTATATATGTCATTAAAAATATGATAAAAAGTCATGTATAGTATGTTATAAAAAGTCATAGTATAGTATGTTATAAAAAGTCATAGTATAGTATGTCATTAAAAATATGAAAAGTCATAGTATAGTATGTTATAAAAAAGTCATAGTATAGTATAGTATAGTATAGTAATATAGTATCTTAAATGGTCTAGCACCATCATATCTAGAAGAGCCCTAATACTCTATTGTCCCACTAGAGCACTGCGCCCCCAGAATGCAGAGTTACTGGTGGTAACTAGAGTCTCTAAAAGAAATGGGAGCTAGAGCCTCAGTTATCAGGCTCCTCTCCTATGGAACCAGCTCCCGGGATTTGTCCGGGGGCAGAAACTGTCACCTCATTCAAGAATTAACTTAAACTCTCCTATTTGATAAAGCTTATAGTTAGAGTGAGGGAGTTGCAGTGTTCACCTAACTGGCCCAACTGCTTCTCTTCATAATTGTTAGATTAATAATACATAACAAAGTAGAGGGAGGGCAGGCCAGCCAAGCCAGATCCGCAGGGGGAGAGTTCTAAGCCCGAAAAAGCTACCTTCCTTATGACCTGTCTCTCTTAGTTACCTGTTATAGTATACGCTGTTATAGTTCTAGACTGCCGGGGATTCTCCTTTGACACACTGAGCTGCTCTCCTCTCCCTTTCTATTACTGTTACTATTACTATTACTATTTGTGTGCAGCCCGTCCCAGAAATTACTAAATTACTAAAGTTACTAATCCTAGCTTCTGGGAGTTTACTCCCCGAAGTCCTTGTGCTTTTTCCCCCAGCGTATTTCCTTGAGAACGCTGGCACCAAGATCCTGGTCGCAGCTGTCGCCGTGGTCCTGCTGCACTCCCTGCTAAACTCAGCGATGCCCCACGCGTTCGCGCCCTGCTGAACCCTGCAGCTTCCCGCACATCCAGTCACTGTTCCATTATTAATGTGACTACTATCGCCACTGTTCATCACTAACCCCCAACCGGCCCGCCAGACACCGCCTACCAAGAGCCTGCTGGTCTGTCCGAGGTTTCTTCCCAAGAGGGAGTTTTTCCTCGACACTGTCGCACTGCTTTGCCTTTGAGGGAATTACTGGAACTGTTGGAATTGTTGGGGCTTTGTAAATTATAGAGTGTGGTCTAGACCTACTCTATCTGTAAAGTGTCTCGAGATAACTTATGTTATGATTTGATACTATAAATAAAATTGAATTGAATTGAATTGAATTATGTTATAAAAAAGTCATAGTATAGTATTTTATAAAAAAGTCATAGTATAGTATGTTATAAAAAAGTCATAGTATAGTATGTCATTAAAAATATGAAAAAAAGTCATAGTATAGTATGTTATAAAAAAAAGTCATAGTATAGTATGTCATTAAAAATATGAAAAAAGTCATAGTATAGTATATTATAAAAAAAAAAAAGTCATAGTATAGAATGTCAATAAAAATATGAAAAAAAGTCATAGTATAGTATGTTATAAAAAAAGTCATAGTATAGTATATTATAAAAAAAGTCATAGTATAGTATGTCATTAAAAATCATGAAAAAAGTCATAGTATAGTATGTTATAAAAAAAAGTCATAGTATAGTATATTATAAAAAAGTCATAGTATAGTATGTCATTAAAAAAATATAAAAAAAGTCATAGTATAGTATGTCATAAAAAAAAAAGTCATAGTATAGTATGTTATAAAAAAAAGTCATAGTATAGTATGTCATAAAAAAATATGAAAAAAGTCATAGTATAGTATGTTATAAAAAAGTCATAGTATAGTATGTTATAAAAGTCATAGTATAGTATATTATAAAAAAGTCATAGTATAGTATGTCATTAAAAATATGAAAAAAGTCATAGTATAGTATGTCATAAAAAAAGTCATAGTATAGTATGTCATAAAAAAGTCATAGTATAGTATGTCATAAAAAATATGAAAAAAGTCATAGTATAGTATGTCATAAAAACGTCATAGTATAGTATGTCATAAAAAATATGAAAAAAAGTCATAGTATAGTAAGTCATAAAAAAGTCATAGTATAGTATGTCATTAAAAATATGAAAAAGTCATAGTATAGTATGTTATAAAAACGTCATAGTATAGTATGTCATAAAAAATATGAAAAAAAGTCATAGTATAGTAAGTCATAAAAAAGTCATAGTATAGTATGTCATTAAAAATATGAAAAAGTCATAGTATAGTATGTTATAAAAACGTCATAGTATAGTATATTATAAAAAAGTCATAGTATAGTATGTCATAAAAAAGTCATAGTATAGTATGTCATTAAAAATATGAAAAAAGTCATAGTATAGTATGTCATAAAAAGTCATAGTATAGTATGTCATAAAAAGTCATAGTATAGTATGTCATTAAAAGTCATAGTATAGTATGTTATAAAAAAGTCATAGTATAGTATATTATAAAAAAGTCATAGTATAGTATGTCATAAAAATATGAAAAAAGTCATAGTATAGTATGTCATAAAAAGTCATAGTATAGTATGTCATAAAAAGTCATAGTATAGTATGTCATTAAAAATATGAAAAAGTCATAGTCTAGTATGTCATAAAAAATGTGATAAAGTCATAGTATAGTATGTTATAAAAAAGTCATAGTATAGTATATTATAAAAAAGTCATAGTATAGTATGTCATTAAAAATATGAAAAAAGTCATAGTATAGTATGTCATAAAAAAGTCATAGTATAGTATGTTATAAAAAAGTCATAGTATAGTATGTCATAAAAATATGAAAAAAAAAAAGTCATAGTATAGTATGTTATAAAAAAGTCATAGTATATTATAATAAAAAAAGTCATAGTATAGTATGTCATAAAAACATAGAAGAGGAAAGAAAAAATAAAAAATCATAGTATAGTATGTTATAAAAAGTATAGTATATAGTATATAAAAAAGATAAAAATAGTATAGTATGTTACAAAAACATAAAAAAACAGTGATAGTATAGTCATAAAAAAAAAGCCACTAAAAGAAACAGAAGTATGTCATAAAAAAGTCATAGTATAGTATGTCATAAAAAAATGAAAGGCATAAACAAAAAAAGCAAAGCAAAATAGCATGGTCATAAAAATGAAAAGCCAGGTATAACACAAAAAAAGTCATATAGTATGTCATAAAAAAGTCACAGGTATAGTATGTCATATAAAGTCATAGTATAGTATGTTATAAAAAGTCACAGTATAGGTATGTATATAAAAATATGAAAAGAAAGTATAGTATAACAAAAAAGTCATAGTATATAGTATGTCATAAAAACATGAAAAAGTCATAGCATGACAAAAAATGTATGTATAAAAAAAGTCATAGTACTAGTATGACAAAAAAAAAAGTCATAGTATAGTACAACATAAAAAAATGAAAAAACATAGAGTGGTTTTAAAAAAAGCATAGTGATAGTATATTATAAAAAAACAGTAAGTATATCAAAAAAAAAGATAGTATGTTATAAAAAAGTCAAGTATAGTATATTTAAAAAAGTCATAGTATAGTAGTCCAAAAAATAAAAAAAGTCATAGATAGTATGTCAAAAAAGCATAGTATTAGTATGTTATAAAAAACATAATAGTATTTCATAAAAAATATAAAAAAAGTCATAGTATAGTATGTCTAAAAAGTCATAGTATAGTATATCATAAAAGTCATAGATAGTATCTAAAAAAAAGAAAAAAATAAGTATAGTTCATAAAAAAAAAATCTATAGTATGTCATAAAAAGCCAGTATTAGTATGTCATTAAAAAATATGAAAAAAAAAGGTATAGTATAAATAAAAAAAAAAAGCTCATAGTATAAGTATGTTATAAAAAAGTCATAGTATAAAAGTATATTATAAAAAAAAGTCATAAAAGTATAGTATGTCATAAAAAAAAGTCATAGTATAGTATGTCATTAAAAATTTGAAAAAAAGTCATAGTATAGTATGTCATAAAAAACATAGTATTAGTATATCATAAAAAAGTCATAGTATAGTATGTCATTAAAAAGTCCATAGTATTAGTATGTTATAAAAAAAGTCATAGTATAGAGTGTCATTAAAAATATGAAAAAAAGTCATAGTATAGTATGTCATAAAAAAAAAAAAAAGTCATAGTATAGTATGTTATAAAAAGTCATAGTATAGTATACAACAAGTAAAAAAAAATATGAAAAAAAGTCCCAGATAGTATATGTTATAAAAAAAAAGTCATAGTATTAGTATGTTATAAAAAGTCATAGTATTAGTATAATATTAAAAAAAAGTCATAGTATAGTATGTCATTAAAAAATATGAAAAAAGTCATAGTATTAGTATTCATAAAAAAAGTCATAGTATAGAATGTCATAAAAAAGTCATAGTATAGTATGTCATAAAAAATATGAAAAAAAGTCATAGTATAGTATTTTTGTCATAAAACGTCATAGTATAGTATGTCATAAAAAAATAGAAAAAAAAAGTCATAGTATAGTAAGTCATAAAAAAGCATAGTATAGTATGTCATTAAAAATATGAAAAAAAGTCATAGTATAGATGTTATAAAAAACGTCATAGTATAGTTATGCATAAAAAATATGAAAAAAAAAAAAGTCATAGTATAGTAAGTCATAAAAAGCTAGTATAGTATGTCATTAAAAAATATGAAAAAGTCATAGTATGTAGTGTTATAAAAACTCATAGTATAGTATAATATAAAAAAAGTCATAGTATAGTATGTCATAAAAAAGTCATAGTATTAGTATGTCATTAAAATATGAAAAAGTCATAGTAGTATAGTGTCATAAAAAAGTCATAGTATAGTATGTCATAAAAAAAGTCATAGTATAAAAAAGTATGGTGTCATTAAAAAAAGTCATAGTATAGTATGTTATAAAAAAAGTCATAGTATGTATATTATAAAAAAGTCATAAAAATATAAAAGTCATAGTGATAGTATGTCATAAAAAAGTCATAGTATAGTATGTCATTAAAAATATGAAAAAAGTCAGTCTAGTATGTCATAAAAAATAAAATCATAGTATAGTATGTTATAAAAATAAAATTATTTAAAAAAGTCATAGTATAGTATTCATTAAAAATATGAAAAAAAAAGTATGTAAAAAAGTCATAGTATAGTATGTTATAAAAAAGTCATAGTATAGTATGTCATAAAAAATATGAAAAAGTCATAGTATAGTATGTTATAAAAAAGTCATAGTATAGTATATTATAAAAAAGTCATAGTATAGTATGTCATTAAAAATATGAAAAAAGTCATAGTATAGTATGTCATAAAAAAGTCATAGTATAGTATGTTATAAAAAAGTCATAGTATAGTATGTCATAAAAAATATGAAAAAAGTCATAGTATAGTATGTTATAAAAAAGTCATAGTATAGTATGTTATAAAAAAGTCATAGTATAGTATATTATAAAAAAGTCATAGTATAGTATGTCATTAAAAATATGAAAAAAGTCATAGTATAGTATGTCATAAAAAAAGTCATAGTATAGTAAGTCATAAAAAGTCATAGTATAGTATGTCATAAAAAATATGAAAAAAGTCATAGTATAGTATGTCATAAAAATGTCATAGTATAGTATGTCATAAAAAGTCATAGTATAGTATGTCATTAAAAGTCATAGTATAGTATGTCATAAAAAATATGAAAAAAAGTCATAGTATAGTAAGTCATAAAAAAGTCATAGTATAGTATGTCATAAAAAGTCATAGTATAGTATGTCATTAAAAATATGAAAAAGTCATAGTATAGTATGTTATAAAAAAGTCATAGTATAGTATATTATAAAAAAGTCATAGTATAGTATGTCATAAAAAAGTCATAGTATAGTATGTCATTAAAAATATGAAAAAAGTCATAGTATAGTATGTCATAAAAAGTCATAGTATAGTATGTCATAAAAAGTCATAGTATAGTATGTCATTAAAAGTCATAGTATAGTATGTTATAAAAAAGTCATAGTATAGTATATTATAAAAAAGTCATAGTATAGTATGTCATAAAAATATGAAAAAAGTCATAGTATAGTATGTCATAAAAAGTCATAGTATAGTATGTCATTAAAAATATGAAAAAGTCATAGTCTAGTATGTCATAAAAAATGTGATAAAGTCATAGTTAAGTATGCCCTAAAAGTCATAGTATAGTATGTCATACTAAAGTCATAATAGGCTATAATATGTCATAAATAAGTCATAGTATAGTATGTCAAAAAAATTCATAGTATAATACGTCATAAAAGTCATAGTAAAATCAAATTTGTTATGACATACTAAACTATAGTGAACAAATTTGATAAAAAAGTATAGTATATATACTATATAGCATGTCATAAAACAGTCATAGTATAGTATGTCATTAAAAATATGATAAAAAGTCATAGTATAATATGTCATAAAAAGTCATGGTTTAGTATTCATAAAAAATATATACTATAGTATGTCATTAAATATCTGATAAAAAGTCATAGTATAGTATGTCATACATTTTTTTATAAAAAGTCATAGTTAAGTATGCCATACAAGTCATAGTAAGCTATGTCATAAATAAGTCATAGTATAATATGTCAAAAAAGTCATAATATAGTATGTCATAAAAATGTGATAAAAAGTCATAGAATATATAGTATGTCATAAAAAGTAATTGTATAGTATGTCATAAAAAGTCATAGTATAGTATGTCATAAAAAGTTATAGTATACAGTATTATGTCATACAAAAGTCATAGTAGGCTATAGTATGTCATAAAGTTCTTAAAAAGCCATAGTATAGTATGCCATTAAAAATGTCATAGTATAGTATGTCATAAAAAAGTGATCAACAAGTTATAGTATAGTATGCCATACAAGTCACAAAAAGTATAGTACATCATAAAAAAGTTATAGTATGCCTTAAAAAATGCCTGAAAATTAATTAAAAAAGATGAAAAGTTGGTTTGATGCAAATAAACTAACACTGAACTTAAGTAAAACAACATTTATAATTTTTGGTAATCGTGCCATAACTTTACACAAAAAAATTAAAAAGTAAAAGAACTTAAATTTCTGCGAGTAATAATCAATGAAAAATTATGTTGGAAGCCACATATACACTATATTAAAGCTAAAATATCCAAATCAATTGCTATACTGTATAAAACCAATTACCTATTATATCAACACTCATTGTGTACATTGTATTATTCCTTCATACTGTCATATATTACTTACTGTTTGGAAGTGTGGGGAAACACAAAACGAACATTGAACCTATTTTTATTCTTAAAAAGAGAGCCTTAAGAATTGTAAATAAAACCACTAATAGAGCATCAACTAATCCACTTTTTTATCAAATTAAAACACTAAAATTCAGAGATATTGACTTTAAAACTGCACAAATTTTGTACAAAGTAAATAATCAACAGCTATTGAACAGTATCCAAGAGTTGTTCCAAATGAGAGAGAGCAAGCATAACATAAGAGGAACGTTTGTATTTCAAAAGAAACTTATAAGAACAAATGCTAAATATCACTGCATCACAACCACAGGAGTTAATGTATGGAACAGCTGCAGTAAAGAGATGAAATCATGTACAACAATGAGCAATTTTAAGAGACTATTTCAAATGAATATATTGAATGGATACGAAAAGGTCTCGAGGTACCTATATACTAAGTCTAGTATGGATGTGTTATTAATTGATTTACTATAGATAGACGGAAAGGAAGAAGATGGAAAAGAAAGAAGAAAAAAAAAAAAAGTGTAAAAAATGTGTATGTATAAATGCCATTAAATATTTCATAGTATAGTCTGTCTAATGATCAAATCATAGCAAAATATATTAAATTTGACATGGTATCATTTCTTTATCCATTTATTTTACTCATATATACTCAAAGTTAACAGCTGGATATTCAAAAACATTTCCATTTTTTTTATTGTTTTTATATTTTGAGAAAGGTTTGCAATCATCCACATACAAAACTGAATCCAAATCGTAATCTTCATATTGTGTGTTAGAGATTAAAATCTGTCTCCCGGGTATACTGTAGCAATATTTCAGTTACCAATTTCTTTAATCTACTGCTTTCAAAATGCCCCCCTAAAAAGCACTGAAGATACAATTATGTCCTGACTTAACACACGTTATTATTTTCACACAACCACATACCGAAGATTATTCAAGTCTACCAGTGTAACAGTCATATATTCACACATCAATTAACAACTGAGAAAATGTTTCTTATTTATCGCAACAAATCAATGATCTTTTTGTGCCAAATTAGCCTCATTGCATTTCTTCTTTCCAAATAATTAGTTTGCCCGACTTAGAAGAGAAATACTATAAGTCTAAAAACGCACACTCTTAAAAGTCCAATGGTGAATGAGATTTTTTTTAAACTACTAACATAAAGCAATACAGCTGTGCTGTCTGAATGTGTAACAATTTGAGATTAAAACACTTTGCACAACTTGGCCAAAGAGTTAAAGGGCACTACTGTCAAGGCAGAATGCCTTGATGAAAGTGGTCCTCATTATTCATGATTGACAAACAACTGTAACAGAAGCTAGTTCTTTGAGTTCCTCTTAGATTATGGTAGAATCCTTAAAATGAAAAATTGTGGTCAAAAAATAAATTAGTCAAGTTTTTAAACATGATTTAAAAACTTGCTTAAATATGGAGCCCACAGGCCTTCACAAAGATACACCATGGAGAATTAAACCGAAGATACAAACAAAATAATTTTGTTGTGCAGAGCATGACATTTTAGGTTAAATGTCATTAAAGGGGATGGTTTCAATTTAAGACAAGAACAACAATTAAAATGACTTTCACAGTTCTTTTCAATAACATTGTTGAATAGAATACTATCATGCAAATTGGTACACATGCTTCTCGTTTGCAGGAAAGCTGTAGCTTCAAATACAGATGTAACTGTAAGCTGTCCTTTACTTCACTCGCTGCGGTCCTTTGGCTCTCTGTATTTGTAGTGAATGTATTCAAAGATGTCTCTCTCACTATCCACCAACAGAGGCTCGCCTGCCACACCTACAACAGATCCACAAAGAAAAAATAGCTGTTATTACAAGCTTAAAGCATGAATCACTGGTTACGGACTGATGCCAGAAGACACACAGGGCTGGAACAGAGTTGAGCAAGGTCACATGTCACATTCGACTGAGACTCACCAGTGACCCCAACTGGCCGAATGGTGTACTCATTGAGTGTGAAGCCCTTCTCCAGAGCATGAGTTCTCATGTTTTTATTGAAGATATCACTTCCAGTGAAATACAGAACTCCACAGTAGTACTGGTCCTTGGGAATTAACCTTGGGTAAATGGAGAAAGGACAGTTAGAGAGCAGGAACAGACGGGTGATTAGAAAAAATTAACAAATAAAAACAGAAGGTTGCCTCTTTACAATTTTTGTGGTATATCCAATTGTACTGTGGAGACAACGTTTTAAGTGGAAGATCATAGATTTGAGCAATATAAAGTAGGGCACCTAATATCAATACGCCTGTGAAGGTATTCTTCCTCATCTTCATCACTCGGTTGCAACTGGCAGACTCCCTAGAAAACAAGATCCAGCACATCATGACCACAGTCTTGCGCTTCATGGGTTGGGTGTAGTTACAGGACTAACTGCGTTATCAATCACAACATCAAACACATACAGCTGAGCACAAGAGAGAAAATAAGCACAAGCCTCACCATGAACTTAGTGTCTCCTTTAGACAGGGTGTCGGTCACAAACCCAATAGACTCCAAATGCTCGACGACGGCATGGAGGAGCTTGGGCTGGAAAAGAAGATAAATAGAACAAAATAAATTGTAAATAGAAAAAACAAGCCAAACTGCGATTAATTGCATTATTAATGCAGTATCCATTTACAACATGATACGTGAGCCGTAGTACAGAAGATTCTTACCTGCTTCTGAGTCTGAGAGGTGTAGTCTGGGTGGGTCAGCAAAATATCAATATCACCACTCGATGCTGCACCTGGAAATTATGAACATGTGAATCAATATTATGATTGATAGAGTTTAAACTCCTATCATGAACTGAACATCAACTCTAAGGGAAAGTTTTACCTCTCCTGTAGCTTCCACAGATTGTCCCAATATATTCTGTATCGATCTCCTTCAACTCTCCAAGAATAAGAGTCTAAACAAAACACAGTGTGAGAACACTCAACAAAACTAATTTGAAGACAACAAAAAACGTAAATGCTTCATCACCTCCATCTGTTCCATTTCAGCACGTGGAATCCTTTTCTCAAATTCCTCAAAGTACCTGAAGGTGGCAGAATAATCCATGAAACGCAACACGTATCAATAGAGAAAGACTTTAAAAATATTTAAACAGAGGTTTATTTTGGTAATACTGAATTACACATTTGTAAAAAAAAAAAAGAAAAAAGAAATTCAGCTTACTTGAGTCCAATCTGTTGATGATGGTTTAGCTTGTGCTCAATCTTTTTCAAATCTAAAAATTTAAAAAACAAAACAGCAAAGAACATTACTCATTTTATAAATCATACCAAAGCTAAATCTACATTGTGCACATGTATTAATCATACAATACACTGTATGTGAAAATGAAAGCAAATCAAAAAAAGTCACACAGACCAATAATAAGATTAAACAAACATGTTTGACCAATTCTAATAAACAAACTAAACAAACCTTCTAACGTCTTCACCCCTTCTTCAAAAAACTTCCTGGCAGCAGCAGGGCTGAAGTCAAGACCCAAGAGATGCAGTTTGTTACATGAAGCACATACAGTAAAATTACATGAATAGATAAAGCTTAAGTGAAAAAAATAACGTTGCCTTTGTATTAAATACGGGAGCTTAAAGCAGTGTTGCGGACATTACATTTTTTTCACTTTAGTATTTTTCATTTGTCCTGCACCTGCCAGAAGGTGGGATGTGCACACAATTTTATAAATAGATAAAGCTTAACCCATCCCTCTGGAGTTGCCAATAAAAATTAACT
Source organism: Perca fluviatilis (assembly GCF_010015445.1). Taxonomy (NCBI): domain Eukaryota; kingdom Metazoa; phylum Chordata; class Actinopteri; order Perciformes; family Percidae; genus Perca; species Perca fluviatilis. The sequence goes on from NC_053117.1 coordinate 26,534,868, forward strand.
GAAATGTTTACCAAGTGCATACCCAGTGTCGTCAAGCATGTCACTGTGAATGTCGATATAAAACATGAGCTTTAAAACAGGTTTTTACATTGGTATGTTTAACGACATACCCAATTCCAGTGACTCTGGTAAGGAAATTGATGGATGAGCTGGTGTCATCGTTACGGATCTAGAGGAAAATATAAAAGTAGGACATCAGTAATACATTGAAATTGAGCTATTTTTAAACACATACCGCTACAGTGCGACATAGATCATGTATTACCACGCCACAACACCCACCTTTTCCAGTTTCCGTAGTTTGCCAGTTTGCAGGAACTCATCAATCTTTTCAGCTATTTTAGCTCCAACACCATCCTGTTAAAATGTGAGAACAAACATGAGGGTGCTGAATAGTGCGATCTGCAGCAGTTATGTAAGATGGACAGAGTAGTACTGTTAACAAACAAAGGCTACAGCAGAGGGCATCACATAACACACAACCACAGCAGAATGAGCACATCAGTGGTAGGGAAGATAAATAATGATCCAGTTTTTTCCAGTTTTCAGGCACCATTACACTGAAATTAACTGCCAGTAAAGCAAATCAAGTCAGTTGTCCTGGTCAAGTTTAATACAGAGACAGATATGAAGAGATAACTCTAAGACGTAGTGAATCTGAGCAATTGAAATTGATAAAAAGAAAAATGACCAAGAAAAAAACATCCATAAAAACTGTGTACATGCCAAACTCTGGTATGGCTGTAATTTCAAAGGGGGACTATGGATTAAGATTTTGAGAAATCAAGCTAATTCTTCTTCTATGATGATCCTGATCATTGGTTAAACCAACCTACTTTCAGACATGTATTAAAACATAAGATAATTTCTTAATAAAGCAATGTTTGATGAGTAGTTTAATGGATTTATCCATGCGTGCAAGGACATGTGAGCCAAAAGCACAAGGGTGACATGATACACATTCAAAATCAAACCTTTATACTTAAAAACATACTGAACAATATTGACCAGTACATCAGCACCATCTATCTTCCACTACAACTACTGACCCTTATACCCTTCAAAAAGGTAGGGTTTATTGCAGGACTGGACACTGCATTGCTGCGTCTCAGTTGGTAGTTGCTACACAAAATCCCATTATGCATTTAGATCAGTGTCACCAGATCAAGTTTTTACATATTTATTGTGTGTCAAATAATTCACTAATGCGTTTTATTTTTTACAAGGGCAACAACTGAATACCTTAAAACCAAAACCAGTGCACATACCAGTTTCTTGGCCTCTTCGCCACTTTTGATTTTGTTAGGGTACTTGGAGATGGTAGATGCTGCTTTCCTAGACAGGGTATAAGCACAATGATTTGTAAAAGCTATATAAAGTATAAATTAGATCTTAAAGACATAAAGTAGCAAACATGATGTGGTGATAGAAAGCTCCTGTTAAATGCATCAACAGAAGCGTTTTTTTTAAATTACATTTTACACTTTAAGTTTTACCACATTTACTATTCAATTCTCCTCCCAATAAGGCATCAAATGTATTATACACTGAGTGGCCAGTTTATTTAGTACTCTTAGCTAAAACGTCTAAACAATGCAGAAACCCTACCTCCATGAAGGTTATCATTTTCAGTTTTTGTTGAAACTATTGTGAAGATGATTTATTTTAACAGTATGGTAATTTCGGAGGCTGTAGTATATATTATTTGAGACAGCCTAACTGTATAGTGATTTACAGCCAAAATCACTGTAAAGTTGATCAACACCTCTTAAAACAGTTCCAATATAAAGTGATTGTTGGTCTTCATAGTTTTAAAATGGCAATTGAGTTTATGCTTTCTAAGCATCAGAGATTGATGTATTGTTTCAACAGTATTACATTTGTTATTGTATGAACAATAATGAAACCCTCTTCATCTTTAACAAAGCAAGGTTCAAGGTTCTTTTCATGTCATGTGTACAACAATTACACAATATTCGTTGCCAATGAAAATCTTAGGCCTAGCTCAGGCATCTTCCAACAATGTTCAATAAATAACTACAAAAAGAAAATAATGTAAGTAAAAGCAAAATCTTCTATAAATGAAGTAATATAATTAGTGTAGACCGTAATGAAAATAAATGAAACTGAATGTAAACAGAATGCAATCGGAATGTAGTAATTATATATGCATAACGAGAAGTAATACATAATATACAGAGGTGGAAACAGACAATAATAAAAGCACACCTCACTGCTGAGGCTTGAGAGCTTACCTGTAAGCATTGTACTTGTGTATTGCCCTGTTGACGTTTTTCTCGTAATTGGCCAGCTCTGGAAACAGAAGTAATGACTTTATATTTACCTCATACTCATACAGTTTATAGCCACTATTCTAATAACTGCCAGCTCGGCTGAAGGCATTTAAATGACAACACAGTGACTATCAGCGCAGAGAAACTCTTAGCTGCAAGCAAACCAGATAACAAACGCAAGACAGAAATAACATAATTAAGCATATTTGTTTACAAATATATACTACTTAACGTTATGCAAAGTTATTTGGTTGTTTTTACTTAAACACAGAACCCAAGTGTCACGCTAACTATTGTTAGCTAGCTAAGCTTCTTCGCGTACCGACAAGAAAGTCTGTTATTCCCTCATTTAGGGATTCCTGTGGCGCTTTCCTCTTGCTCATTGTTACTTTGGCAAGTTCTCTTAATGTCCGTTTTCAACTTAAACGGCCTTGTATGTATGCATGAAAAGTTAAAACCTATTTGTAGATTAGGCTAGCCTCTAACTAGCACATTAGCTAGCTCAAGCTGAACAATGACCAAAGGACGTAGAGGGGGTGGGGCGTACGCCACACGTCATACATACCCAGAGACCAGAGCCTGTGTATGGAGAGCCTGTTCACTCCCTATCTCACTCCCTATTAGCCCCATTGTACCGTACCAACCCGGAATTTTCCAGAGAGTGGAAGTTCTCCCCTTATTAGACATTCTCTGCCAGAGACCCAGAGTTGTGAATGGTTGTGACGACAGCTTTCGTCAAGTAGTAGTAGCCTAGCAACGTTCAAATAAAATGACTTCTTCAGCACAGGAACATACCGACTTTGTACACACTGTTATTGTACGGTTTGATACCCAAGAATTTAAACCAATTTTTAAGTCTTAGACATACAATGACTTAACAAATGTAATCATTATTACAAAACAGACAATTTTATACAAAGACAAAACACATCGTTTATTTTTTCTTCCAAGAGAAAACTGCATATTATTTAGTAGCATGTATATTGCTCTTTTTTTAACTGATAATAAGTAACCTCAATGGTTGATCTTATGTAATAATCACTCAGTTTATAATATATAATTTTAAATTTAATAAAAGGAAAATACTTTCCTCACAATAAAATGATTATCTATTGTACAAGGTTCCGTGTTTTGTTACATTATGCAACTACAAAATAAAAATGAATCTCGATAAAGCAGTGAATTTACAGGAACATCTCCTCCTCATCCTCCTCATGTGTTAGGAATCTATTTTTACATAAACTTTGTCCCTGGAGAATATTTTAATTGCCTCCTCAATTTCAGAAAGCCTACAATCAAGATGAGCCCGACGTGAACGAACACTCAGATTGTCAGCTTTGAGAGGGAGAGACAGCAGCTCAGTCACCAGTGAGCGATGGGCTGAGGAAACAACAAACAAAATTAGAGAAGCAAATACTCACTATACATGTAGTACCTTAATGTAATGTTGCCATCATTAGTATAAGGGCAGAGATAAAGAGCAACAGAGACATACTCTCTTTGAGGGACTTCAGTGTCTCCTGTCTCTCACTCTCAGGCATCAGGGTGTGACCAGCTGGGGCTGTAGGATCAGGTGCGTTCCTCCTCCTCTCCTCCTCCTCTTTATGCCACTGCTCCTTCCTTTCCTCAAGACTGAGTGTGTGTTTATGTGTCAATGAGAGGGAGAATAGAAATGACAGCAACAGCATTATAATTGTGTCAAGAGTCATGTGACTTTAATATAAAATAGAAGAATCACTAAAATCTGATATGAAGAGGTGTGTCCTGTGTTTGTTCTGTGTAGTAATATTATTGATTAATGATTTTGAGTCACTGGGTCATAGTACATGGAAGCCATTGAAAAGAAATCATGAAATTTCCATACAAATATATATATTTATAAAATAGAAGAATAGAAGCTGTTCAGCTCTTAATTTTTAAAACAGACATATCGTGTAAATAACTTTTTTTCCTTCAATTTCTGGTTATTTTTGGTTGTGCTTCTTGACTGTTTACAATACTTTTATTTCCTCTACTATGTTTATTGTTATGCACCAAACACCAAGGCAAATTCATTGTATGTGTGAAACTTCTTGGCAATAAACCTCTTCTTGATTTTCTGATTTCAGAGAAGCACTAAAATCCCATATGAAGAGGTGTGTCCTGTGTGTCCAGTGTAGTAATAATATCTGGTATTGGGTCATATTACATGAAAGCTATTGAACAAACCATGAATTTTCCATAAAGAATATTTATATAACTTTTGAGTAGATAATTAAATTTGATTATAAGGTAAGGATGTAAGATATGGCATAAGAATACTCACTACTGAGGCACCTGTCCCTTGACTGCACTGGGGATAGGCTTATCTCTAAGGTTTGTCAGTGACTGGGACCGACGCATCACAGTTTTTCCTGCAGACCGGGCATTATGTTTTATGAAGTCTATTGTCTGGCCTTCCACCTGTAACTGTATCCACATACAACAATGTATGGAATTAAAATAAAAAAAGGATATAATGCAGATACACATCAAAGTGAGCAAAATGCACATTCTTGTTTGAAAACTACTTTTGGAGCAAATTATAAGAGTTGCAAATATATATAATCAATATACTATACCTCTTATTGTCTAATCATGTGTGTATAAATAAATACACCTTTATTGGCAATTCTCACTTGCAAGTTCTGGTCCTGTATGGAGTTGCAGGAGGCCAGGCGTTGCAAAGCTACAGGAGAGGTTTTGAAGCGTGGTCTTGGTGGGGCAGCAGAGTGGGCCTTCAGAAATGTTTGACACTGTGGTTTAGTAGTTGGACTAGAAACCTGAATTAAAGAGACTGGATTAAAAATGTGAACCAGAGGAAATAATTATAACTCAAGGATTTCCATCTTTTGCAGACATGCTCCTTACCTGTAGCTGGACCATCACCCTGGATGGGACGTTCTGATATTTGGAGGAGGTCCAAAGAGCTTTGACTGGAACCGGACGAGACTGTGCTCTCTCAGCCTCATGCTCTTTGCAGCGTCTCTGGATCTCCCTGAGCCGACGCACATTCTCTTTACCAAAGTCATGTACCCGCTGTTCTGAGAATCAAGAATCACAAACGTTGTCTCAATTACATTTTTAATTTTTTTCTCTTAGTTGCTATGATAATTAAAAAATGGAAAACAAGAAATAAGAAGATACACTGGTACTATCCTTCAAAAGAAAACAGACGCGCTCTTTTTTGTATTGCACAAATTTACAAACATGAAAAATGTATTGCACTTACTCTGTTTGGGAACAGGGGTGATAGAAACACCTTCTAGTTTGAGTAGTTCTCCCACTACCCCTCTCTGTCCTCGTTCCAGAATATGGGTGGCATTAGGACTGATACGGGGACGATGTGGTGGGGTACGAGCACTGTAAGAGCCAGGGTACAACACAGGATCTGGAGCGAGTGGCCCTGAGAGCAGGGCCATAGTACCATCATGGTTCCCCTCTAAACGGCCACGTGCTGGAAAAAAAAAGAAGTCACTTAAGACTAATGTTTTGTTAATAAACTAACGAGTTCAAACACATGAAGACAAGATGTCTAAAATAGCAGTTTCCCACATGTGATAGATTTGGGGCACTCGTGGATGTCAAGAGATTAACTCCAAAGAATCCACAACAGTTCTAACAAATCAAGTTGTGTTGATGTTGTCAAAAGGAGAAATCCATCTTATTATTATGATTATATTGAGTTTGCCCAAAATTACTGGAAAATAACACAAACTGTTTTAAGTTATTTATTTTTTTATATAGCAGAGCCCCGTGGCTGCATCTAACCCGAAGCAGGTCGTGTGTAGTACTGAGGAAACAGAGAAGGGTCTGGGGGGATTGGCCCAGATATTGATGAAGGTCCCTCACACATCTGAAGCTGTAAATTGTGCAAAAGAAAAAGAAGAAAACGGTAAAAAAGGTACAAGCATCAGCTGAGAAATATAATCAAAGTCAAACATAAACATACATTTTTCACAATAACTTAAGATGATGATTGGTAAGTGTTAGTGCTTAATGACAAGCAAGATAGAAAATAACTGCACTTTTCTAACAAAATATATCCTTGAGGGTTTAAATCACACCGAATGAATGAACGAGACCACGCAGAAGTGTAGTTTATGTTTTGATCAGTCAGTAACGTTGTGTGATGGCTGCAGTGCAGCTATAATGAATGAATGGATATATCAATCAGTCGTTCTTGAGATGCTATGAAAACCATTGTTCGTCCAGCGTTACATTGCTTGCCAACGTTGTTACCTATAACGCCGTCTAGCTATAAATATTGTTAACTTAATTAGCTAGCGAGCTAACGATAGTATTTTGTAAAGTTAGCTAGTTAGCGTTAATCAACAAGGGCTCTTTCGACAATAGTTTACGTCGGCCAAACAACTTTAACCGGTTACGTTGCATTACTACGGACCGTTACATAAAGTAATCAAGAAAAAGTGTTTACCTTTATTATATATCGTCTTGTTTATCAGTTGAGGATTGTGTTCACGCAGAATGATGACGCTAAGGTATCAACACTTGTTCTAGGATTCTTCACCATGGCAACTGGGCAGCCGCACACAGAACTAGATTTGTCAGAAGAGAGAAGTTCCCCCAAAGCCCAAAACAACAGTCTCCGACTTCTATCAAAACAATTTAATTTCACCAAATCAATTTAACTGATAAGCAATTATTGATTTATCAAAAATAAGACACGGACACAGAGGCGGATTTATAACAACAGCCTACAATGTGTGTGTTACTGCCATAGACTGTAACAGTCTATGGTTACTGCCAACTATTTTGTGTCAGTTCAAATTGTGGCACATCATTTTGTAGAATAGCCATAAAGGGATTGCTGATTATAATGCGAATACAAATACATAACTCACACACCACATGATGTGTAGTTAGCCTTGACAAGCCGGTGTTTAAATGCGCACCTGCAGGTTTGAGTTCTAGGTTATAGCAGGTGTATTTGTATTCTGATCCTGCTGGTGCCTGTGAGCAGGAACCATATTATCCCTGAGTACTACCTGTCAGGTTTACTAAATACCACCTTCTAATTAAATTCGACTGCCATACAGTGTTTGTCCACATATTGTATGGCCCATACCCAAACCCAAACTATAGCTCTAATCTTAACTATTCCTACCCTTACTTAAAATATAACTATCTAAAAATAAATGTGATTGCTGGAACATGCTGGAGAGGTACTCATTCTCAGATTGAGTTCTGCCTGACAGGTTACCATTAGGGCAAATACACCCAGTGTTCACGAGGGATATTAGCTAGAGGTTATTGCCCCCGAGTGGTGTGGAGTCTTATTACACCAAAACAAATGAAGTGTTTACCAATGACTGTAGCCTATTAATTTTACAGTCTATGGTTTGTTTACACATTTGTTTCGCCCACTGTTGTTGTTTCACACTGGCAGTGGCTATTATAATTTATATAGCCCTATAAAATTCAGGCATTGCATATTCCTCATATGTTTGTGTTACTGCAACTTGAATGACAAAAATTTGAAAGAGTTTTACTTGCAAGCTTAATTTTTAGTGACAATCTGTGGAAAAAGTAGATACAATTGTTGATGTAAAAATGCTTCATCAATGAATAGGCATAACCTAATAATTTTATATATAGACCTATATGAATATTCTACCATTATATAATGATAAACCCTTTTGCCATTGACATTATAGAAGTATTGAGTGATGTTATCGGACAGATCGGTCGAGCCCAAATTAAACACCTCCTGGACACCAAAGATCTTCAATGTTCCTATGAACCCGATATAGCTATATGTTAACATTTACGAACAGTACTCTTTGATAAGTTTTTTGCTCAATGTCAATTGCACAACGGCCCCGCCCTCGGCCGGAGGTCTGACTCGCGCATGCCCAGTGTGTTTGTCTCTGCTTTCTCCTTCACTGTGCCTCGCTGCAGCGAACAGCGTCGTTAAACTCTGCAAGCTCCGCCCCATAAACAAAGGTAAGAAATAACTCACATTAGCGAATTATTATTTTACAAAACTTATTGTCTCATGTCGGTTTATTTGCATGACGAATTAGCTGTTGACAATTGTCGCTTGAATGTCAGTCAGATATGAGTCACACATAAGGGGTGTGTAGCAACAGCAGCAGCAGCAGCAGCAGCAGCGGGTATGCCAGGGTTTTAATGCCAGTTCAGGCCTGTATTTGCCATTGGTGTAATCTGTAAACCACCTGAAACTAATCCCTACAAAGGGAGTTTTACTTACTAAAATGTATTCTCAAAATATGATGATGACAGGGGAAACGAGGGGGGTCATATTCTCTGTATGTTATGAAGTAGCATATTTTACCATTGCGGTGCAACATCAAAAAATGTGACAGCTGAAAAAAAAAAATGTTTGGAAAAGTTAGCTGTTGCAGTGATGGTACCATGGTAGCCTACCCCTCCGGCGAGATAACAGACATCTTATGGACGCACGAACAATGGAAACCATGAAGTGGACGCATCTGGCAAATTAAAATAGCCTACTCGTCCACTTATGGACAAGTCGACGTGATGCCATATATCTTGCTTAAACGTCTTATCTGACTGTTTTTGTCTAGAAGCACAAGGTCCATGATCAATAACATGACAAGGGACGTTATCGTTTGGCAACAGCCACGCACGCTCCTGTCTATGTAATTACTTATTCGACACAGAGTGATAGTGAACGACAGGTTATTTATTAGGCAAAATAAACAACATGCTTGGCTTGGAGGAATCATTGAGAGTTTAACACTATTCGATCATTGTGGAAATTCATTAGCTTTTTTGGAGCGTCACTCTACAAAGTTCTGAAATCAGAGCTGTGCCAGACTGTCTTAGAGCTGAACAACACTAATTATTAACAATACAGGATGCTGCAGTGAGCATTACATACAAGTAGAGCTGGGCGATATGGAGAAAATCTAACATCATCATATTTTTGACCGAATACATCGAAATCGGTATTGTGGCAATATTGTAAAGTTGACAATTGGTGCTTTCACAAAATATTTACACAATGATATTTTTGATAAACAATCATCAGTAATGTGGATAATGACTAAGTGGGTAAAGGCAAATAATAGAACAGCTAGTACAACAACAGAAAATTACATCACTTTACTGTAATTCAGCCTTAAAACCACACTTGTATTGTGTCATATTGCAATATTACGATATCCAAAATTAAGATGATATCTAGCCTCATTTATCGATATTGATATATTGCCCAGCCCTAATTACAAGACCCAATCGCACTGGTAAACAGGTGCTTACACACATCAGTCTTAACTGTTGTCATTAAACACATTGAAACCCCCTGGATCCTGAACACATCACACTATAGAACACATTCCTCACTACCTCATGCTCTTTACATTCAAGCTATAAATTGTCTTAGTGTAACATGACTGCATTTGACCTTATCTCACACCCACACATTCCTACCATTAATGCCACACACACTTGCCTTGGTTTGACCTTATCTGAAAAGTTGGCCAGTGTTGGGTAACTGCCTGTTTATAGTTTTTTTGTTCAGTATCTGGTCATTAGCAAGGGGTTTTTCATATTAAACTGCTAAATTCTTGCTGTTATTCAACAATTGAATAAATGTCAAAACTATTGCTAAAATGATGTGTCTTTTAAATAGTAAGACAGTTGAATAATCAATAACCAATTTACAATAAATAAAAACATCCAACACACTGGCTTCACCTTTACAAATATAAGAAGTGGTTTTTCTCCCATCAACACAAATTGAACACTTACGTTTGACCCATTAATTGATACATCAGTTTGCTGTTTGACATTATACTTTTCAAGAGATTTCTCAATAATTATATAATCATAGGTAGTCAGAATCAAGAGTAACCATCTGTTTATATCAATCAGAGTTGATGTAACACACTAGTGCTCTGTGAGAGGACAAACAGCTCTCCAATCAGTCATCTGGTAATAATTCTAACCAACAAATTGTATATATCCCAATTTTTAAGAGTACGTGTCTAATATATGAGGTCTAAATATGTCACAAAATGGTATGTGTGTCACAATCAAACTGCTTTTTCTGTACACGAAAATCTCTCAAGACTAAATTACTACAAGCACATAAAACAGTGTTATCCACGTAAGACCAACATGTAAAAATAGCTAATTGGCAAAATACAGACTTTGTACTGTTTTAAAGATATTGTCTGTGTTTGATTTTGATTGTTGACATTATCACAACCACCATCTTGCTGTTTGTGTTGAAGCAGTTTTCCCTCCATATACCACTGTTGTTTATGGGTGTCATTTTGACCTTTGAGCTCAGTCAAGGTTGTCATTTCGTTGCAGTATATGAAAGTGTTAAGACGGGTAGCTGGAGTGTGTTTGTATATAAATACAGTGTGGAGTATGCAGACAAATGAATCTGTTTCCGTAGAGATTTTAATAGGCTGAACCTGGAGGAGGACACATGCTGAAACCCTAGTCACATGTGTTGTAGTGTTAGGTTCACCTGGGCTAAATTTAGAGCTGCGTGTTGAGACTGATGGATGATGGCCAGAAGGGAAAGGGTAAAAAATGGACTGCGTAGTGGAGGAGGTGAGGGGTTGCAGAGTCTGTTGGGTGAAATGACAAAGACAGTCCAGGACTTACACGTGCTCAGCAGGTCAGCTGGCACACATTTGCTTACCGTTTGAGAAATGAAGAGCAACGCTGAGATAGCAGAGACAGACAGGATTCATTACACATACTGTGATTTATGGTCCAGTGTTTGTGTGTGAGAAAGATGGCGATCTTAAAGGCCCTGAAAAATATTTTCTCAATCAGTTTCTTACTACAAGTGAAGGGGTCTTACAAGACCACAAAGTTTGATCAGATTCAGTTATTTCACGTTGGAGATTTCTGTATTTCTGGTCTTTGTTGGTCTGGTTTGAAGTGGGTGGGGCTTATTTAGTTAGAAAAAGGTGACTAATGGTAACTGCTGAATGTGTAAATGAGCAACTTTTTGCTAACAAGCTTATCTTAAAATGTGATGATTTGTAGATGTGTTTATTGCTACTGTGCCCAAGGGTTAAGGTATTTTTTGAGTTAATTGAAAAAGAGTATCAGTAGAAAACTGCTCTTTAAATTGTAATTTTTTTTAATGGTGCCTTTTGTGTTCAGTTTAGTTCAATTTGTTAAAAAAAAATGTTTAAAAATAATTTCCTTTTTGTTTTTTTTCACTCAATAAGCAATTTGTTGTATTTTAGCAGAATATTGAAAGCAGCAGAAATGCATGCTATGAGTACACTTGAGTACACTTTAATATGAGTACACTTTAGTATGTTTTGTTTATTATTGTGATATCCAACATCGTTATTGCATATTTTAACCCCTATATGAAGAAATATTTGATTTGAAACAAGTTTGCCAGGGCTTAGAGGACTACACCACCTCTGACTGTGGAAAAGACACATTTGGAGAGATTACTGAGATTACTGTACATTTATGCTCATCTTGCCTATAGGTGACATGTGAGAAGTAAAGGACATTGTGAAACCAAGTTGCATCCATAGACTGTATATTGGTTGCATCACAGCTGCTTTAACATGCTGTTGATGTAATACTTGTGGACAGACGCTTACTTGTATGATGTGCTGTGTTTTCTGTGCCCTTGTAAACGGCATATTTCACCAGATCATCGTTTTGTACCCTTCATGCAGCTAATCGGTATTCTTTGTCTGATAAAAAATAGTGCCATACAGGGGCTGTACGTAGGCCTTATCATGTTCACATCCTGTGCACAAAGTACATGCGTTCATCATCTGCTAGCCTGTGCACATACAGTAAAATGTTATGCAATAGTTGGCCAGTTAGCTGCATATAATGGAGACCTCTGAGCTCTGACTGAATGCTAAAGAAGCATGCTAATATTCACAGCAGCTGCAGACAAATCCACATATTGTGCACCGTTGCTGTCAAAACAGTGCCAGACTACTTGCCAAATTTTTCTATTGTCCCTCCTTGCACTTCCTTCCTCTGAAAAGACATGGCAGAGAAAGGAGTGGGGTGTGAGGTGCAGCAGGACAAGACAGGAAAAGGCGAAAAGGCAGACAACAAAGGCCACTGTGTGACATGTCAGCACCACGCACCTAAGGGACATGGTGAGTTGGGGGTGTGTGTGTAGAAAAAAGATCCCTGGATTGAGCATTGGCTGCAGTGACATTCAGCTTGTGAGGCCAGACTTGCATATCTGTTCAATTTTCATCTTTTATCCTTTGTCAGTTCTACTGTGTTTGATTGCAGTGACAGCATTTAGATTTTCTGCACAGGCTCAATCATTGATTCATTAGCTTATAGAGGGCGCATTATCCAAAGCAAAGTCTCCCATCTTCTGTAGAAAAGAAGTGGGGAGATAAATAGTGAAGGGAGCAGCAGGACAAAAGCACAGAAAGGAATGTGAATCACTAGTAAAACATTAAACCAGCTGTAGGTAATAAGTGAGTGCAAGATACTCTAAATGCTTCTGCAAAGTCTACTTGTCAAAAATGTCTTGTGCACATACGCAAACGCACACATGTGCACTGCACACCGAGCCAGGGGACCCTGATGACTGTCTGAAGCCCGATGCAGTGCAGTGGTGTGTGCAGGACTCATAGTTGCTGACTTACCAAACCTGCTACTGCTTAGGTTAGCTCTACGGCATTGGCTTGCATAGTGTTTCGTTACATCATATATATTAAATCTCTTTTTCTTCACAAGCACAGCATATTCCCATATAATGGGGTTGTGTTGAAAGATGGGAGTAAGTGTTGCAGACGAATGTCTGTTGGATGGCTGTGTGATAATTTAAAATATTTGCTCCTGTACATTTCGGGTCTCTTCCTCCCAGAGAATCAGTCACATTAGTTTAACAACATCCGTTTCTTGCTAATGGACTGCTGCCATGCAATCAATAGGGTTAACATGGAAGATGGAGAGGGGGGAGAGACGCTGGATTTCACCTAGACAGGCCCCCTCCAGATGGTGAGGGTCTCCCTGATGATTGTTTGCCAGTAAATATTTGCTAGAAAACGCTATCTGTCATGCTTTGTGCGTGAGCAAATACAGCACTTTACATGTGTTTATGCCTTCAGAAGTGCTTTCTGAGTTGCATTGCTTATTTTCCTCAAAAGTGCAGAGCTCCATGCGTTTGCAAGATGTATTCAGCTCGTAGTTGTAGCATCTGTTCTAGCATTTTGATTTTAAGGGCATTCCACCAATTTGGAGGAGTATGTAAGATGTGGGTGTGTACTAGGTTCAGAATGAAAGACACTCTCGAGTTGCATTATGGGAAATGCAGATTCCAGAATTTTTGGAGCGTGGCCCATGATAATAATATTTTATACTTTATTAATCCCGCAAGGGAAATTACAATGCTACATGCTAGGGCCACCAACTTTATGGAAGCTTATTATTCAATTGCTGGAGTATCCCTTTAATTATGCATTTAGATGGATTTATGCAATAAAGTGTGTATGTGCGTTTTATTATAATGTGCATGTCTGTTTCCTCAGGCACAATGGCCGTCCCTCCTTCATACTCAGACTTGGGGAAATCTGCCAAAGACATCTTCAACAAGGGCTTTGGTAACTCAACAAATTCTCTTAATATATACATATGATGTTGATATGATGTTGTTGTTATTTGAAACAGTTTTGGATGAAGCTTTGCTGAAACAGGACAGAAATGACAGAATATTTTGTTTGCCCTATGTCACTTTGATTGCACACTGTTTATTTTGCTGCAGCTGTTTCAGAGCCATGCTGTGTAGTACAAGGTTATTTTTTTTATTTTTATTTCCCCAATTTCCTTATTTTTTTTTCCCAGGATATGGAATTCTAAAGCTGGATGTTAAGACCAAGTCCCAGAGTGGTGTTGTAAGTACTACTGACGTCTTTGTAATTTGTGTTTAGGCCTCTCTCTCAGCGCTCTGGCGGACTGATTGCCTTGCAGCACTTCATGTCCGAGTGTGTTTGCTGCCTGACATGTACTTAGTTTAACCTACACAGTCAGCAGATTAACTCTGTCCGCCTGACAAGTTAACACCTTACACTTTTCACTCAAGCATGTTTTTTTCTAATGGGAAACAAGTGATGTATTTCAGTTAACTCCAGACATTTTATGTGTCTGTGTTGCTATACACCTTTTGCCATGGTAAAACCATAATGATCACTTGGATACAGTTTCCCACATGCCACAAAACTCAAACCTCACTAAAATCAACATCGTAAATGTATTCCCTCCATGTCTAAACTCACAGGTTTCTGCGTTCTGTCTCTGTCTTCATTTTTCCAGTGAGCATGTAAACTCTGTGTGGTTCTCTCTAACCTTCTCTTTTCTCCTTTTTCTGCTTCTTCCTTGGATGCGCCTGTCAGATGGTAAGAGAGTGTGTGTGCATAAGTAATGATTAAACAGGTGCACTGCAGGGTAAGCCAGTGATACCAGTTATGTTTGTGTACAGACCATGCGTGCAGGCTTTTTGCTAAGTGTTTCTTTGCAGCCGTAGCTCGTCTAAGCGACAACCTTACCCCAAATGCCGCAGCCATAACAACACTAATCCTCAAATACACTCACAACCAACCTCTTCCTCACAGTCCTGCCTATATTTCCCAACTCATTTCTCCATCTTAAAAGGTGTTTTTCTTTTAAATGACCGGCCATACAGCAGAAAAAAGCAGAGAAGCAATACTTGTTTCCCTTCGACTTTGTTTCTTCTTTTTTTTTTCTTTTATGCTTTCTCTCCCCTTCTGCCCTAGTTTCTGTAGTTAAAGCTTTAGTGCGGAACTTTTTGATATTAATGAACGTCCGTTCCATTCAAGCCATTGCCAAATGAGTTGCTACAAAGCTAAGTAAGACTACCAGCGCGGTCACAGAGGGCTTGTATCATGTGGACGCGCCAACAGTTTTGTTGTCATTACTTAGAATTCCTCATGGGGGCGGCAGAAACTACGCACTATAGCTTTAAGATCTAACATGGCAATGTGCGGTTCTGCTTCCCTTCCCACCTCATTTTTCACCCCCCCGCCCACCCCTTCATCATTTCATCCCTGTTTGTCCTTCAGGAGTTTGCCACCTCCGGCTCCAACAACACTGACACAGGAAAGTCAGGAGGCCACCTGGAGACCAAGTACAAATTGAATGAGCTGGGCCTCAACTTCAACCAGAAATGGAACACAGACAACACTCTCACCACAGAAATCACCATGGAGGACCAGGTGGAGTCAAACAAACACAAATATTAGTCTTTTTAAGTACTTAAAGAATATATGACAGGATTTTACTTTACTAGCCTATTAAAAGTGTTCCAACATCACTTTCAGATTGAATATTAGCTCATGGTCTGTTGTCTATTTATCTGTCTGTAGCTGGCTAAAGGCCTGAAGCTCGGTTTGGATGCGTCATTTGTGCCCAACACTGGGTAAGAACAATCCTGTTCATGCTAAGTAGTTTATATATACAGTGAATACATTAGTCAATCAATACAGATGTATAGTATAAATATATTACCACTATCTTAATGACTGCCCCCCTTTTCTTTCCTTGTTATTCCTTCTGTAGCAAGAAGAGCGCCAAACTGAAGTCCGGCTACAAATGTGAGTTTGTAAATGTTGGCTGTGACCTGGACTTCGACATGTCCGGTCCCACTCTCCACGGAGCTGCTGTGCTGGGCTACGAGGGCTGGCTGGCGGGTTACCAGTTGGCTTTTGACACAGCCAAATCTAAACTGACCCAGAACAACTTCGCCCTTGGATACAAGGCCGGTGACTTCCAGCTTCACACCAACGTGTGAGTCACTACATCACAGTAAAGAGAGGCAGGAAGTGGAAGGGATACATTAGATATGGGCATCAACGAGCGATCCGATCATGAAGTTCAGACTAATATGCACTCCTGCTAATCTCAACCATTATTATCTGTGTTTTGTATTTCAGAAATGACGGCACAGAGTTCGGTGGCTCCATTTACCAAAAGGTGAACAGCAACTTAGAGACGGCAGTCCACCTGGCCTGGACAGCTGGCAGCAACAACACAAGCTTTGGAATTGGAGCCAAATACCAGCTGGATAAGGATGCCTCCCTGTCTGTAAGAACTGACTTCAAAACATCCTGGACACATTTAAAATGATAAACTCTCATCACTAGGGTTAGCAGTGACAATGGCTGCAGTGCATAAAGAATTATATATTCCAATTTGGGAGAAAACAGGGAAAAATCCTAGAAAAAGATTTCACAAGACTAAGAGTCGACAGCCACGCTAGCATCACTGTGAGACTTATACTTTGAGCTTAATGCACACTAGGGCTGCTCCCTCTTAGCAGATTAGTCGACTAATCGGTCATTTTGGTCTTAGTCAACTTAGATTTCTTTAGTCGATTAGTCATGTTTTATGCTTTTTTCATGCTGAATGACTTACTTCCAAGAAAAATACGAGCACATCTCTGGTAAACACAAGAATTAAAGTGGTCCTTTTGCATGACTCCTTGCGGAGAAACTCAGATTTACAGATCTGTCGATTAAATCAACTAATCGATTAGTCGATACAATTGAATGAGTGTTAGTCGACTAAGAATTTCTTCAATCGAGCACAGCCCTAATGCACACAGTGACAATGTTAACATGCTGATGTTAAGCAGGTATATTTGTTTACTGTTTACCATCTTAGTTTAGTGTGTTAGCATGTTAACATTTTCTAATTGGCAATAAACACAAAGAACAGCTGAGGTTGGTGAGTATGTTATTAGCTTTGCAGTTATTTGGTGATTAACTAAAGTATTTGAGATAGTGACATTTTTACCTGATAATTCCCGTGAATGGAAACACAGGGTCTCAAAGTCATTACAATTCATCCTGAGGGGGACATGAATGTTTGTACCAAGTATCATGAAAATACATCCAATAGTTGTCAAGATATCTCACTAAAACCCAAACATGCCTGCTGTTGGATCTAAAGGAAAAGTCAGAGGATCCACAAAGTCCGTAGATTTCATTCTCTGGAGACAGTTAATGTCTGTCCATCCATCCAATAGTTGTTGAGATATTTCAGTCTGCACCAAAGTGGTGGGCTGATGGATCAACAGGCCAACATTGCTATCCCTAGAGCCGCTAGCGTGGTCAGTAAAAAAAAAATACTTACTCATCTGCATAACTGAAATTCTTTTTTAAGCCATAATTTTCTCAGTTGTTGACCTTTAGGCTGATGTATCCATATGTATGATATACATTATGTAACTGCATCCCAGAGCCCATCTTTTCACTCTCTTAATGCTGTGTTCATGAGTATCTCACCAGTCCATGATGTTTTGTTTCTTCTCACACAGACCAAAGTTAACAATGCCTGCCTCGTTGGAGTTGGATACACGCAAACCCTCAGGCCAGGTTAGCTGATTGTCTATTATTTTTTTCTTTTTGTTTTTAATCTTTTCTATAACAACAGTCCAAGGTCCATAGGCATGGCTACATAATCTTACCCTCTTTCCTGCAGGAGTGAAGCTCACCCTCTCTGGGTTGATTGACGGGAAGAACATGAACGGCGGCGGACACAAAGTCGGCTTGGGTTTCGAGCTGGAAGCGTAAAGATTCAGCAAGAGGACAGACAAGAAGAGAGAAGAGCAACACAAGAGAAGAATAAAGAGCCCAAATGTGAGAACACGGTTAAGGTCGACCCAGCGACACAAACACATCTTCCCTCTGAGTCCTACACACATATGCACACGCATACACACATTCGTTGGCCTTATCCCTGAAACCCAGAGCAGCCTCCAAGACCTCTGGCACTGTAGTTTTAAAAGAGTCAAGAAATTTCTTGTGTTGGTTACTTTTAAATTTTACATTATTTACAACTCCCACAACCAACCTTTGAGCAGATATTATCAGAATACAACAGACTTGTCAACAGGTAATTCATGCAAAAGCCCTGTTCTCCAAAACATTTGCTGCTTACGACCAGTTTGACCAGACAAAGTGCACTTCCAACAGAGCATTTGTGTCTTAAACAATCGGTTTTCTTCCTGAAAAAAAGATTTGAAGCACCTTCTTATTTTGACTGTCTGGTCAGCTTGTTTTTTTTTGTTCAGATATACTCTGGGTTTAAGACATTATAAGATTAATAGAGGATGCTTGTTTTGGTATTTTTTTGTTTTTCAAGGCTAGAAGGAGTTTTTTTGACTTTTCATTGTCCCATTGACAAGTACAGTGACTGTAAACAGATGCAATAAAAGCTGGAGAGAATTAAGCAGAAAAAAGACAGAGTGGCTGATCCTTCTCAGAGTGAGTGGACTTTAATTTCAGCATTAGACCTCAGTAACACAGTTATACTGTGAACCCTCAGTTGCCTAAATGTCTATTTTTCAGGTCCTGTTTGTTAAAAGGGCTGACGGTAATTTGAGACTCTGTGTCACCTCTTTGTCTTGTCTCATTTTGTGTCCTGTACATGTTCAACCTTTACCACTACATTTCACTTTATCTGTGCTGTGCTTTGTATAGGAGATCTAGTCAACAGTTAGGACCTCAAACTGATTTTATTGAATTAATGGAATAAAGAATGTTAAACACTATGATCTTGATGTTTTATTTTTTGGTTGGAATTATTGAAATGGAAATCAAGCAAAGTAAACATAATTTACAGTACAGTAAAATACTGTATTCAAGATACAAAATGAACTTGTTTCGAAAGTTTGGATAGAAATGTCAAACGTTATTCTGACATTGTTAAAGGTGTACACACATAGACAAGATATCACAGATACGACAATATGTAACACCTCTCATCACTTTGTATGATCTATACACAGTAAAGACCACATCCAATATTTGGGATTATCTCCCGAAAACACCCATTTAAATATAATAGAGGTAAAGTGTTTTTGTAGCAGTTTTCACAGTTTTGCCACAATACATCAATTTGACTATTTTTGCATTTGCATTGTTTAAGCAAAACAAGAAAATGTTTCATAATCGTTGTTTAGACTATAAACTATCTGTTTTCATCACCATATTTGACCAAGCCAAGAGAGAAATACGATATGCTTGTTTTGTTTTTGACTATGGCCACAAACTCAACCTCTCTCAGCATGAATTTAACATTACAAGCTTCACAACACTTGTAATTATTGCAGGGATACTGGACTGCACCATGTGGTACAAGTGTTCCTTTTTTGTGTCCACCCTCCATATTATTAGCAGTGGATGTCATTCAGCATACACTTATACTAGTCTTTTTACCATTATAAACTTCACCCATGTTGTTCAATGACTGTCTGACTAATATAAAATTTGCAATGAAAAATATTGGTCCAGTGAGAAACACATATAAATGGATACACATTTACATTTTAGGTACATAACACACATTTCAAGGAATATCTTTAGAATATAACACTTTTTTAACGTTTGAATGAATGTGCATAAATCTTAAAATATAATCTGTAGTTTTCTGATAAAAGTCCACCAAACATGGCGAAATAAATGTAACTAAAATGTATAGTTTCAAAACAGAGAATTATTTCTGTTCAATTTTGGTAAAACATTATTTACATTCATGAATTCTCTTTCACTTATAAATTTGAGGATAAAATTTACTCTCTATGTCTGCCAGCTGTTTTATGACAGATTCAGTGTGAGGCTTGCACACCTCTTCTCATACTGTAACACTGCAGGAATGTATGTAGGTACGGTCAGACTGGGACTTTCTAAATGGTTCGTATGTTATGATTATCAGATTAAATCAATGATACCAATGAAATGGTTGATCTTTCCATTATGAAGTGCAATTTTATATATTAATGTTATTATTATAACATTATTATTAATGATATTTAATGTTTTTTTTAAATGACAAATGGGTGAATAAATAAGATCCTGCTTTAATAAATGTATCTGATTCTAATCCGAGATACATTTGCTTTAGTGCCTCTTTCTTTACAACATCAGACAGGAGTTGTGAGTAGGTTTACCTTTCCTTAATGTCATTAAGCAAATATGTGCCAGCAGCTATTACTCCGTTCATATTGTTAAAAAGACCAGCCATTACCACATCCTCGTGTAGTTTGACATCCATCCACACAGAGGCAGTAGAGTACCATATGTAAGCAAATACAATTTAGGAGAGGTCATTGGAGAAATTCTGGCCTCCCTGCAGCCACGTCCATTCCCTCAACACCTAGAACAAAACAAAGAGTTTCGTTTCTTATTAACAACAACAACATACATAAAACAATTAAAATGATCATAAACTACACCAGACAGTGTGAGCATGTATGTACCTCCATACTGCTCTCTGATTCCTGGATGGTGTCATGCAGCAAACTCTGGAGTCGACTCTCAAATGTCCTGCTCTCCTCCACAAGAGACTCGTCACTGCAGACACACCCAAAGTGATTCATGCAGATGTTACACAGATAAACTATCATCAACATTATGAGTGTACAGGAAATGTAACTGTGCCTCTCTGAAAGATTGTAATGATGGAGAGCGGTGGGGAGTGCGTGCAAGCAAAAATCAAAGTTTGTAGGAGATTGTCATACAAAGAAGACGTGTGTCTTTGTCTACAACTCTACCAATACTTTTTAGTTTACTTTCTGTATTCCTTAATAACACCGAAAGTGACCATGAATGGAAAACGTCCTTTAAACCGCAGTGAGCGGTAAGTACATTGTGTGTGTGTGTGTGTGTGTGTGTGTGTGTGTGTGTGTGTGTGTGTGTGTGTGTGTGTATTGTGTAAGTGCACTCACAACTGTTGTAAGCTGTGTCTGGGGGTCAGTAGAGGCGGGACTGAAGAGGGAGTTCGTAATCCATCAGGACTCCCACTCACCGGGCTGCGAACTTTACTCTGCACAAGACAAGATGATGCTTGATGAGTGTAGCAGCAGATATAAACATACTGAAAGTGAAGTGGTGCTTGAGAATTTAGTGAAACTTTTACATACCTGCTGCTATTCTATGATTATTATGTTTGGCTACTCATATCATGATATACAATTATATGCAATCAACAGACATCCCCCTAAAGGGAGAGCAGAGCTGGGCGAGTGTGTGGGTGTGTGTGTGTGTGTGTGTGTGTGTGTGTTTGTGTGTCTGTAAGCAGTTCATGTATCCTCACACAGGCGACTTTGAGCAAGTTCCACAGCTCCCTCTGTCGTTTCTCCTGCAGACTCATCAGGACCTGTTCGCTCTCAGCCATCTTCTGGACCACACCCTCCACCTTCGGCAGCAGCTCCATCACACGCTGACGACACACTGCTGTTTTACTGCATAACACATACACACAAAAAAATAGTGGTCCAATACAGAGGTGCAAAAAGTAAAGAAGTTGTGAACAGGATTGTCCCCTCCCATGGATTATTTGATCCCCTCTATGCTCTGGAAGTACTCAGAGCATCCAGCATAATTTTATTTTATTTCACTTTATTAATGACTTTACACATTAGTAACCGCAGACAGGATGACTTAATTTAAAAATAAATCTTTCATTAATAAAATATTGTAAATTTTTACACTTCCTTATAAATATCTGCACGCCCTTAATTAAGTGTTGCAATGTGTCACCTTACACTTAGCCATCACATTACAGTCACATTACGGAAGTATTTCTGGCAATGCCTTACTTCATTTATTTACTTCATTATACAGATACACAAATTCCCAAATTAGAGTTACACAGTGCAATGGCAGAGCTGCTCAGGACTCACTTAGTCCCCCAAAAGACATTATTTTGGTTATTTTTCAAAAGGTGTGCTTGGTCTTTTGAAAACTGCAAAATGAGCCCTGTGATGTGATCTGAGAATTGTTTTCAGAGTTTGAGTACCTGAGGTGTGTGTAGAAGTCTCTGATCTTCTTCTCGTAGAACTGCACAGCCTGAACCACCAGGCGCACCACCTCCTGGCTGTCCCCTGGGCACCTCTGGTCTGAGCAAGGGAAGGAAAAGAAAACCCAGGTTTATTTTCACATGGAAACACTGTAACGAGTGTTTTGTAAGAAGTGAACACACGCATGCTATCCAAACCTCTGGGTTTCTCTCTGAGTTTGCGGAACAGCTCCATGGCCTTTCCTTCACTGAGGAACAAAGAGGGGAAGAGAGCAGGGTTAAAGCTCCCAAAGCAGTTGTTTTTTACAATGAAGTTTGGTTCAGACTTACAGTGTGTCCAGGGCCTCTCCACTCCTCCACGGCTGTCTCTGCACATCCACTATGTCTGGCTGCAGCTGCATCATCTCCTCCTCCAGTTCACTCACCTTGGCCTAGACACCCACATGTGGGTTTTAGTATTTTTAAAAGCACACTGAATACTCTACACACATACACAGAAACACACGCAACTCTACCTGACCACAGCTGACAGCAGTCTGCTCCATCTCCCTCCACACGCCCAGGAGTTTCTCTGACGCTAGACAATGTAAAAAGACTATCATTAGTCGGTGGCAAACTGAAATGTTCTTCACATTCAAGTGCACTTTCCACAAAATATAGCTATAAACAATTATGATTAAAGGACAGATTAAAGGCAGTTTTGGCAGCTGTACTGTGAACTTCATTCTATCTACCAACGTGTTTTTGTAACATCGTACCAATCCCGGTGGCGGTCTGCTCCTGGTATTTGTCCATATCTATGTGGAGGCTCGTGGTAAAGAAGTCCAGCTTGGCCATGAGTCTCTGGTGCATGGACACCATCTCATTCTTCTGTTTGGACAGCGAAGAGTTGTGTCTCAGCAGGCTCATGCTGAAAGAAAGATGAAAATAAATGTTTTTCTTTTCTTTTTTTTTCAAACAGTTAATGCACATGTATGTTGTGCGTGGGAGTTTCTGTGTGTATTTGTGTATGTCCTACATGGCAGCTTTCTGCCCCTGCTGCAGTCTTTGCCAGTCTTCCTTCAGGGAGCGGATGGTGTGCCACGCCTGGCCGCAGGTCCTCCTCAGAGGGCTGTACGTCAGAAGGCGTTTAGGGTCGGTTTCTATGACAAAGACAAAGAACGAGAGAGAAAGACAGACACACAGTCACACAAATGCTTATTGTAATTTTATTTATTACAGTTTGTATATTGTTATAAAAAGACAGGGTTTTCAATTCAGGCAGAAAATAAGATTTTGGTTCATATAAGCGTGTGAAGATTATCTTTGTAAACAAAATGTTATAAATCTTTGTTTGCTACAGACTTTATTTTCTTTACTTTACAAAACTATGCTGTGGGAACCCTAAGTGAAGAAAAGATCCTAGTTGAGCCACATAATTGCTTGAGTACTCAATTAACCAAAATATTTAGCAAAGGTGGACATGGTTTCAGATTCAACTGCAATCAACAAAAGAGAAGAAGGCAGCTTAAACATAGAAAAGCTTTGCAGAAAAGGTGAAGACATTTTAAAAAAATAAATCTTGTTAGCTTATTGTTGTGTACTCACGGACGAAGCGGATGTTTTCTGGAAGTGTGCGAGGAGAAAACTGAGGTTCATAACTGCAAGAGGAACGATCAAACAGGAAGACCAGAGGCAAGTCTGTCCGTCGCCCATCTATCTCCTACAGATGCAGATAATAATAATAATAATAATACTTTGACTCAGTCCATTTTAACTTTGTGCTATTGACGTTTCTGTGAAGGTGTGTACAGTGTTTATTTGAGATATTACTTTGTAATCTATGGCGCACTGCGTGGCCAGTCCATGAGACTCCAAGGCCAGACCCGCCTCGAGCAGCAGCTCCTGATTGGCTGCAGGGATGTTGGTGTCTTTCTCTATCCTCAGCTGCAGGTCGGCCACAGTCTCTTCGTCGGAGACAGAGTACGTCAGGATTTTAGCAGAAATCATGTTCAGGACATGAACCAGCTGAGGGAAAAAATAAGGGCTGAGCACATTGCAGAAAGAACAAGTAAATGTGTTGGTCTAAATCAAAAACTGTGCACGATCCCTTCAAATTCCATCAACACTGAAACAATGACAGCTTGACGACAGAAATAAAGCTGTAACCTTTCTATAAGTTCTGCCAACATCAGACCAGTGATATCTAAGTAATGTTCAACAAAACAACAAAAATACAGTATGTCCACATAAGGCGGAAATGAGACAAAGTGAAATAATACATGAATGAATTAACCTTGAGCTGCAGTATGAGCTCCAGCTGGGAGAAGCAGTCCGTGGGTGTAGCATCGCGGTCTTTGCCTCTCTCCTGAGGAGACCACTTTAACATCAGCTGCAGCCACCTCTCCAGTCTCTCTAATAACAGACTGTTAAACGCCAGCCAACACATTAAGACTGAGATAATAAGAGTCTTAAATTAGCATTTTTATGTGTATGTGTGTGTATCTGTCACAGATAAAATCACCTGTTGAGGTTGTTAGGCTGAGGGAGATGTTTAGAGAAGTGGATTTCCCCCGAGAGGTCCTCATAGACGACAATATCATCATCCTGCTTCAGCCTCAGTTTGTTGTGCCTAAAAAGGATACAGATGGAATACATGAGAGAAAAGGCTAAGTTTGGAGTTGCATATCGTGCATACTTTTGTGAACAAATGTTTTTTTTATTTCCCATTTTATGATTAATTTAATTATGGGAATTCCGACCTGTGAACACATCAAGTTACGTGCTGTTGTAAGAAAATCTGGTAAAAAAACATTATGGTATTATATAATAATATACACTGTGTGGTTTTGAAATATAATCTGTGTAACTTTACATAACAAGCTACATAATTCCTAAAGTTTATGAGAAAGTGTTTTTTGTGTGGAAGATATCTTTGTTTATATCTCCTTCTGAAGCGCTCAGCACTGATATCAGAATATCAAGGTCACTCATACAGAGGCGAAAAGCAGAGAAGCAAAGGAGCACTGAAGCCGTGGCTGCAGGTGTGTGTGTGTACATGTGGAGCACGAGAGGCCAGCTGAAGAGACTGAAGTCATTTTGCATGTGTGTCTGTGTGAATGCGTGAGGAGGCCTGCAGGAGGCCATGAGAGAAGGGCCGACAGAGTTTTACATGTGTGTGATAAATTGGACACTTTAGCAACAGGTCATAAAAAAAAAAAATATTAATATTATAAAATAAGTGTAGAGTTTCCCCTGAGGAGGGAACATAGGAGATATAAAAAGGGAGAGAAGGGGCTCATTTCTTTAGTAGGTCTCCGGAGCTTGCTCTGGTTTAAGCTGTGTCAAACCTTTTTGAGCACATTAAACTCTTTTCACATCAGACTCTGCCTGACTCCTGTGGCTTTTTCTAACACTTTTTGGGACTTAAAAACTTCAATAAGATACAGAAAAAAAATTGTTCAACCTGGCCCTAGGCGTCGGACCTGTGTCCAAACACAACAGTGCCAGGAACTGAACCTGCAATAATAGAAGAGTATTTTTCTTCTCTGTAACCAGATGCCCTGGAGTCTGATAACTTTGATTCTTTGCTTTAGTGACTCCCGTTTATTTATATATTCCCTTTGTGCTACAATCCAGTCAAGTAACAATAATGTTTCTTTTCATTGCTTAACATTCAAAAACATCATTGTTAAGCATGTTTTGCTAAAGCTAAACTATCGCCACAGAGGTGCAAAAGCAAAAAAAGAAGAACAAAATTTGATTTGAGAAGGGAGAAATGTTGGAAATTTCGACATGCATCATCGTTTAACTACTTTTGGAAAACATGACTTCACTTCCTTCACGATGACTTTTGTGACATTTTGAACAAATCTCCAACTTGGATCAGATATAGGAATTTCTGAAAGGTGGTACTACCAAGGAACAGGTTGCCAGGTTGGTAAGAAAGGGCGAAATCCTGTGATACACTCAAACACCAAAGTCCCGAAGCTCCAGTAGTCCACAGTGACCGTGTACTTCTGTCTCTCAATGAGCTCTGGAGCCTGAAGTTCAAGAGAAAGTTCAGCTGTTACTGTCCAAAATACATCGAGGAGATTGTGTAGAAAATGTGTCCACCCGTGTTTTCATCACTTACCAAGTACTGTAGTGTTCCCACAAATGAGGTGCAAAGGCTGCTCTGGTCCAGCTCTTTAGCATAGCCGAGATCTATAATCTTGTGGATCAACTAAGATTAGGGGAGAGAATAAAGAAAAAAAAGGGTTATCAGCTAAAATTTTCAAATGGATAATTTAGAATTAGTCTTACATTTTGGGAAATATTCTCTTGTATCTGGTCAGAGCCTTCAGCATAACCTCTTTAAAAGAGCAAATTGTTGTTTTTATATTTTGGTTTTTGTAGGGATTAAACAAACAAGCTATAACGTATTAATTAGTGAGCTTTATAGGCACCGGTAGGCAGATCTTGTTACTGTTCGTGTAACGGGTGTTCACGTCCCTTCATTTCAGTTAATAATGTCCCACAGAGGCAGACTAGCTGTCAGATGACAGTGGTGTCTTCTCATCAAACTCTTCAGCAAAAAGCGAGTAAGCTTGTTTCCCAAAATGTCTAACTATTCTTTCAAATCCTGAGTGATTCAAGAATACATTAACAGAAATCAATGTTGAATTGAATGAATGAATGCTGAATGTTGGATTTACTGTTTCTCTAGTATGCCAAAAAAAAAAAAGGTTTTTGGTTCCATTTCTATAAACACAGCAATGTGCATAAACATGGAAATATAACCTTTTTAATATGTCTGGCCTCATTTATATAACTGCTGTTCATTTTCCTGTGTCCTACTGCAGGCTGGAGGATACAACACACTAAATAAAGGGAGACCCAGAGACAAAGGTTATAGGGAGTCAATCCCAAAAATTCCTTGTAACTGCAAGGTTCAGCTAAAAGGATTGAGTTTTCCACATTAAATATTCAGTGCAGCAAAGTTGTGCTCAGCTTGTGAGGATAAACATGTGGACGTGAGAGAGAGTCTCCTGTACTTATTCCACATAACCCACAGAGAGACAAAATGCCTTTAAATGACCTCTTTGTTGTGGTTTGGGTGAATTTGTCATAACAAGATGGTTCACAGGGTCTTTAACTCACTCTCTTCTCTCCCTGCTGCAGCACAATGTTTTCTGGTTTCAGATCTCTGTGGATGATCCTCTTCTTATGGAGGTAGGTTAGAGCTGATGCTGAAGGGAGGAAAAAGAAAAAGAAGGGATAACAGTCAGAAGAAAAGAAGAATGCAGAGTTAGAATAGCATGCATTGTAAACTATATTGTATATAAATAATATTTTCTGAAGATTAATGGCTTTCTCTTATATGAAAGATGTTAATGCTGCATGTAAACTAGAGCTTAACTAAAAAAATGTATTGGCAGATATATCTGCATTGGCGGATATGTAGAGCGATAAATAACGAGAAATCAAATACAGTTAAACACAAAGAGAGCAGCTGGTGAAAACATGTTGTATTCTGCAAGCTTCTCAAGAGGGACACGATAGTTACACAGGAGTATTTTCCTTAACTGATTTATTTAAAGCAAAGTTAAGACTTAACATTGTCGGACTCATGACGGGCAGTTTAAAAATAAAATAATCAAAATGAGTGCAGCAGGACCAGAGATATCGTCTTCTTAATTTCATGCATTCCTCTTCCTTGTCAAAACCTGGTGCCTACATTACCCACAATGCAACTTGTTCACTGCCAGTTTGGTGGGAGAATCAGGTGTGTTATGCTAGCGGAGGCTAATGTAGCCTCGAGCTGCTAGAGATGAGGAGTGGGCAATGGAGGTTTGGTAAGCTCACTTGGTGATGTCAGTGTAATAGGTTTTGTCTCAATTTACAGCAGAAACTATAATGTCACTTTCCGTGTGCGTCAACGTGTCACTAGTCGGTGTGCTGGCAAAGAGTGTTCAACGAAGCAGTACTTATAACTCATGTGTGTGTGTGTGTTTGGGTGTGGATATGCATGCCTATGTCTTTACCCTAGCTCATGAAGCAGTTAAAAGGGGATCACTCATTACCAGGAAATGTCCACCAGTGGGTAACAGGAAATGGAGTTTCTGTGTGTGTGTCTGTGTGTGTGTGTGTGTGTGTGTGTGTGTGTGTGTGTGTGTGTGTGTGTGTGTGTGTGTGTGTGTGTGTGTGTGTGTGTTTGTTACTCTCCACTCTAGCTACAGTATGTGTGATCCATACCATATGTGTCCTCTCTCAACTTTATTTATACAGCGTGTAATATACAATGTCTTGTTGATGTGAGCATTTGTATGTTATGTTTGCGTCAGAGCGTGAGTGTCCAATTGTTGACCTCCGTGTCCGAGTGTGAGCTGACGCCATGGTGACTAAGAGGTCGGTGGTTTAGGGTCATTGATGACATCACGACACTGGTGACCAGGACCATTTCCTCTATACTCCAGGAAACTAATCATGCTGCCGTTTGACTCAATCGCACAATCAATCTATCACTCTCACTTACACATGCTTTAAGGTGGTATAATAGTCACAATGATTGAGCAGGATACTCACAAATGTCACTTAACAGAATCAAAACGGAGCCCTCCCTTATTCCACAGCAGTTATCCAAGAGGTTTAGATACTGTGGAGAGCACAAACACAGACACATGATAAAATTAATAACATTAATCTGTCTTCATTAATAATGTCTTAGAACTTCCTGCTCTTCTATAAAACAGCTATTTGCCATTCATTAAGTGCACTGTTTAGAAGATATCAGACATACATTTGAGGTCATAAACAAAATCAGATTCAAGCAGAAAACAAACCAAAGTTTTAACTTTCTCTAATACATTAATAGAATCTTTTTTTCCACAAGGCCTTTTTGCAGTGGTTATCATATTTTTAACAGCATTTTTGGCAACTAAAAGAAGTTTGTAAATTGGCAAATCAGCACTTTTGTTGTAAATCCTTTGGTTTTTTTTACTTTAAACAATACATTTTAAAGCGTTCTACTGCTGGAAACCCATGGCAAGCCCGATAAAAGAGTTGACTGCTTAGTTTTTGGCCATCTGGGAAGCTTTGAAATTTTTATGACACTGCGGTGACATGCGACGGTTGGCATTTTCCTCCTCTTCTGGCTGCCTGGTGCCAACATCGTCTATCGCTTTAGGCTGCACACTCAGTTGGCTTCGGATTAAAACCCGCTCCAGATTTCACCCACAGAAGAAGTGCAAACAATCGCCTGATTGTTGATCAAAAACCAAATCAGACAGTCACATTCATGTGCGAGTATATTAAACTATGTAAAAAAATGAAAAAATGTGCTCAGAGAGTCACGATAAGTGGTTAAAAGGTTTAATCACACAGGTTTACAGCTCCTTGTTAATTTGTTATGATTCCGCACTTTGCCCTAATGGGCTCTAATCCACGGTCCTAAACTACATATAAGCAGACACTCTCACAAACAGATTTTTACCTTTCTCAGATCTCCTCCCTGACAGTACTCCATTGCCAGCAGTGGAAGGTCATTGGTTGTCATTGTTTTCTGCATTCCCTCAGGAACCTCTCTGGCTGCGACAACGTTAACATGATCCAACCTATGTAAGTAAATATAAGCAGAACAGGCAGCACAATGTATCGTATCATATTTGTTTCATTACATACATTTCCTTTTTTATTTAATTAATTGTAAAGATGATTTTTTTGGGCATTTCTGTTTGTTTATTTTGATGTGAGAGACAAACAGGAAAGGCTAATTTCTAATTTATATAGGTTTTAGCGGCCTGGAGATATAAAATTATCCAGTAAAAAAGAAAAGATTAGAGAAAAGTCTCAAAAAATACCCCCATGTTGGGTAACAACTGTTCTAGGCCAATTTTTAAGAAGCAACACTAAACATTTTTTTCTCAGTATATACCTGCATCACATCACATCAATCTGATGTGGCACACTTTCACAATTACGTGCACACCTTTATCGGTTAAGTTTTCCCTCGACCCTCTCTGCTCTTTGACTTGCTCTGGTACTTTCTCATTCTTCCCTGTTTCATAACTCTGATTGAAACAATGCGTTTCTGATTGTTACAGGGTCACCCCACAAAGGAGAAATATAAAGATAACAAACTCAAACTGATACCAGATGCACCTGCAATATGATTGTAACCAAAACATTGTGCAACATCCAATCAGTATGTTGGACGGCTACGACAGCAGGAGATATACGATTAGGATAATTTTTTTGGGCGTTTTTAAACAACCAAAACTAGGGGAAAAAAGCAACATTTTCAGAAAAAAAGCTACATTTGTATTGCCTACATTGCTTACAATATCATCTCTCAAAAAACTAAACATATTAAGTGCATTTAAGTGCCATATTACATTGTTTTTTTTCAAATGATATCAACCTCAAACTAAGGCATACATTAAACATACACAAACATTACATTAAGTTGTGCAACTTAACTTTCAGAACTACAAGTTTCAACCTGAGACTGATCTGTACAGTAGGCCTATATGTAAATATTAGTTATACTCAACCTATTTTCATTTATATATTTGATTATGTCACACAGCTCTGTTACACTTATCCTATTAGATCGTTGATCAGCTGAGAGAGAGAGAGAGAGAGAGAGAGAGAGAGAGAGAGAGAGAGAGAGAGAGACATGCGCAACAATCAGCTGTTTTTCCGAAGGGATAGTCAACGCGTCAGCTCTTTAGATCAGATCGTGGTCACCACTACGTATTTTCTTGTCTTTGTTTTTGGTAGTTGTTGTGTTTGGTGTAGTTTCATCGTCCATACGACTCTGTGATTTACTTTTGTCGGTCCGCTTCGTGGAATGGAGGATTAAGTTAGACTCCATGTTTTCTGTTGAGATGCTAAAGCACTGACGTCGTGCTATTATTGTGGGAAGCTAGTTTGATTTTGCAGTAGACACACTGTACAGAGTTTTAGTTTTAATGACGTTTGAACTGATTCCAAACTTTGGACACTTTTCTCCCCTCGCTATTTACGCTCTGGCACGTGTCGCCAGCAGCAGACGGAGCCGCGTCTGTGCGACAGTAATAATGCTCTGTGCGGAAACACCGTCTGTCAGCGATACAACGTTGGTAACATTGATTTAACGAAGCTTCGAGGCAAGTCATTTTGCATCGAGGATTTTTTGTAATCGAATTATTCGAGGAATCGTTTCAGCCCTATATACGATAGTCATCACTAAAATAATAAACTGTTGTTAAGTTATTGTCATTTACATGTTTTTTTCTCTCTCTGCAACACTATAGCGTTCGGTCAAATTAGAAGGATAGTCATATTGTGTTACTATAGGACTCTTTCTCTTTCAGGGGAGACAAGCGCTACAAATATGATCTGATTTGAAAAATATTCTCTTCTTTCTGCCTCTCTTCAACTTACATAAAACACTTTTTGGGGATAGAAAAAGAGTTAGGATGAAATAGTAAACCTGCAAAAGATTATGGGATGAATTTTTTCTTGGTTTTGAATATATTCAGCCAATGAAAAGAAACCCAATAAAAACTCTATTAACACATCTGTGAACATCTGTGTTAAGTAGCTGTAATAATATAATAGTAGGTTGCCATGTATGAGTCCCCTGCCCTGTGGTTTTTCCACAAGTTGAGCGTGGGTGCACGGGAGGGTTGTGGTCGTGACCATGTCTGTCTGAAAACAACACACTTGTTAAACTGGGACTAGAAAAGAAATGGTTTTATATTCATGTTTGCACCAGCGAATGATGAAACACACACACATCTCGCATCTCACAAACAAGCAACCATCCAACTCCAGTGACCCGACACCCAAACTGAAACTGTTGATAGACAACGCAGACGTGTATGGAAATGAAACAAACACACCAAAGCAGAGCTAAATGAGGAGGCGGCACATTATCCTGTCCGAAATAACCACCAACAGACCAAAATAACCCAAACGTCCATGTGCTGTTCTAATTATTTAATGTCTTGTGTGATTTTTACTATTTCAGGGTACAAATTTAGTTTTTCTATTTTGAGAAAACTTATGAAACAGATGTGTACGTAAAACTCAAATGACAAACTCATAAGCACCCTGCTTGTCATGGAATGTACCACGGTGAGTCACAAGACTCAAACTTTTTCTCCAGCCGAGTTAAATGTGTCAGACGCTAAGATGCATCACTGGAGCAAAAGACACCCCTAGATCTTTTGTAAACACAGAGACAAGCGTACGCAAGGTGCTGTGGTCAAACTAAAAAGTTAGGAAATCTGGCATTTTTCAAACCCTGCATGTTACAGATGCTTACTGATTTGAAAGACAAAACTGTGACTGACAAGATAAACATAGCTTTTGTACTTTTTACTGAATTATAAATAAATATGTGACTCTATGATCTTAGCAGGATCTTAAGGCAGTTCTTGCTTTATTACTTAATCTGGAGGGCCCGGCCTGTGTCATAATCTAGTTTGTAGCTTTAACATTGTGCTTATATAGTCCCACATACATTTCTGTTTATAGCACAGGGACACTGGTTGGAGTGTGGTGTCCTAGATTCAAGAATGAAAAAACTTTACTGTCTATCACATAATGATAGAAAAAATCTATTAGGTTAGGGGCTCACAAACAACAAATAAAACCTACACCCATTAGTGACTCGCTCAATGGTGTTTTAAGCCTCCAACGTCGCCTTCCAGGCAGCTAACCCTAACCTTAAACAAAACCATTGCCGCGCTGCCTGGATGGCGACGTTGGGGGCTTAAAACACCAAACACATAGTGACTCACATAAAATAACATTAAAACAAAATCAATTCCATCAGTAAGTAAGAGCAGGTGTGCAAAGCTGCATCACATCCTATTTGGCCTTGTTTAAGATAGTTATTGCAGTGGGAATAAAAGAGTTTTTGTACGTTCTTTTTTTGGCCAGAGGTGATCTAAGGCGGCTGCCCGATGGGAGTAGCTGAAGTGTGTGAAGTGGGTTTGAAGAGTCCTTACTAATAATGTCACATGGTTAAGACACAAACCATACAAAACACAATAGGAACCTTTGTTGCAAATCATCCCAGTCTCTCTTCGATGTGTCTTGTCTTTATTTTCACTGTGATGTATATTATAAAGGCAAACTGCTAAGAAACTGGTTGGCAACTGGGAAGAATAATGATAGGAGGAAGGAATTATAATTAAGCTGCCATGTGTCTGTCATGTGTCCTGTACATGATTGGTGTTTGAAGGTGACAAAGGAAGGGTGGTGGGACCCAAAAGGCACATTTTTTTGTGTGGGCCCTTTAGATATGTAGATGCATGCGAGGGTAAAACTGACCTTTTCATGATCTGGATCTCCAGACACCATCTCTCTTTATTTCTCTCGCTCAGCTCCTGACGGCACTGCTTTATAGCGATCTGTTCCTCTGTGTCCTGAAAAACACACACACACACACACACACACACACACACACACACACTTGAGATATTAGGCATTTCATAAGAAAGGCAAATTCATTTTAATATCCATTAGCTAATAACTACCAAAAATATTAGCCATGAGGGTTTTAAAGTGTCCATATTTGGGAATTTATGTTACAGTTCGGTGTTTACATTTAAAGATGCAATTGATGATTACTTTCATAATTGATTAATCTACAGATTATTTTCTCATTTTAAATTTAAATTAATCATTTGGTCTATAAAAAAAATCAGAAAACCGTGAAAATGTCCACACAACTTCCTCAAGCTCAAGGAAACACAAGTACATCTCACTACCCATTTTCCATGGCATCCTGGAGAGAAAGAGAGACACACCCTGCTTCCCATAACTCAATCTATGAACTAATAATAACCCACAGTTTTGTCAATAATATAGGGAATTTCCTGTAGAGGAAGTTTAGTCATCACAGCGGTGCGCTCTTCAGTAAGTCATTTCCGCTTGCCATTCTGATTTCCTCTGAAACCCTGGTCTGCTGTGACACTGATGATGAGCTTCAATGTGATTTGTTGAACAATCCATCTACTCTACATACTCTTGAACATGCCTTCCTTGATTACTGTAAATAGCAGTAGAAATAAATTATATGACAATCTTAAGTTAGTTAATTTTTAGATGCATTCTTGAAGACAAAATTTCACCCACAACACGTTTGATTTACGGCAAATTATACAGTTATAATGAATGTAAACAAACTATAACAAGTGGGACACACATTGTCTCATTTGGCAAAACGTTTACAATGATTGGGAATGCAGCCACCAAGAGGGCAGTCAACAAACGTTACCCATTTATGTAAAAAAACCTTTGTATGTGCAACCGCGAGAGAAAATATTTCAAAGTGCTTTCCTACAGTTTCTGACTCTCCATCACTTGTATATCTACACTCACATGATGATGCTGCCTGGCACAAAGCCAGCTCTAAGTTTGCATGGAAAAGGAGTGTAAATAATACAACTCAAGAACAGTTTTTATGAAAGGAAGAGGAAGGTCCACTAAGCAGGCGTGTTCATATTCCCATAGTGTCCTGATGAAACTCTACAATGCTCTCATCCTGTGACTAAGAGTGATATCATTACAATAGACACCATTTTTGTTGGACTAAGAACAAAGAGGAGAGCTTCCTGGACTGAGGTCATACTATTTACAAAAACGGGGAAGATGAAAACCCATTTAAACACATTGGTTTTTCATCAACTGTTATGTCATTCTGATTATGTATGACTGTTTTGAATTGAGATGTGAACAAAAAAAAAAGGATATTAGTTAACATAAGGATTTGCACAGTGCCCTTCTTTGCATCAATTCTAATCTCTTAAGGCAGGGGTTTTAAAACGGAGTTGAAAGGATGGAGAAATGTGAGACGTGAGCCGCAATTTGCATAAAAATGCGTGTTCCTTCTGAGTCATAACTCAGTAAATAACACACAGACATGACACAAATATTTTAAGATTCACCATGACTTACACTTTCCTAGGATATTACTATCTCCTCCAATGTGAATAAACTTCAATGAATCCAATTTGAAATCATAGAAAAAAAGACACCCCTTATAACTTTCAGAAATTGCCTGAGAATCATCATGTTTTTAAGTTGTCTTTATTACAAAGTAATCCAGTGATAGATGTCTGAACATCTATGGGTACATTGCAAACAGGAACTGCTAATAGCTAATTCGGCGACTCAGGAGGTAGGGAAGGTCATCCATAAATCAAAGGGTGGGTGGGGAGGCACAGTTTAGCGGATTAAACTCAAAATCTTTGCTGCAATTGTAAGTATTCATTTGTAAAAAGGACAAGAAAATATTTAATTTGTAATATGGATTTATTGTATACATGTATTAGTATTTGATCAGCGCTATGTATGTCATTTATTTTTACAGCTCTAATTTTGATTATATGTTAATTGCACTGATGGTGATGATGTTGATGTCTACTGGGAAATGCCAGCCACCAACTTTAGCTGTCTTCTATCGGACTACTTAAAATGCTCAAAAGTAATAGTGTCAATAGTTAAAAGTGTGTGGAGTGTGTACCTTGTTTTGCCATCGTGTGACATTCCCAAAGCCTCCGGTGCCGAGCCGCTCCTTCAGCTCCCAGGACCCACAGCTCTGCTGCTGCTGCAGGGGGACACGATTCATGGCCTACTCAGCTGGTCCTACAGCCAATACAACAAATAACAAGAATAAACTTAAGTCTTACTCGTGGCCCACCAGAGCTCAGACCAATAAACAAAAAATATTGGATAAACAAAATGGAAAAACAACTTTGCTACTCTTAGATCATTAACATGCAAAAAATTTGAAGTTTTGGCCTGAGGCATTAAAGAAAATGCCTCGTTATCTAGGCTACATAAAAAGAGTTAATCGTTTGTGCAGTGAATATTTTAGGACTCAGACTCAGTTGGTCAGCTTTACATTGTCAACCCTCTACCTAGATTTAATTTCTAGACTGTACGGTGTTAAAAACATAAAAATGTGTATGATAATGTGCAACTGTGTTTATAAATGTTAATTTATGCATGCTATGTTAGCATTAATCTCAAAGTAAAGCTGAGGCCTTGGTCTTTCTAAACTTACTCTAGTGCCAAAACAATTAATCAAACAGAAAATGAATCACCAACAATTTTGATAAATGCCAAACATGTTTTGCTTAAAACTTCTGACGTTTTTGATTTTTCTTCTGTTTCACATCATTATGAATCTCTTTGGGTTTTGGACTGTTCAGTAGACGCAACAAGCCATCACCTGGGATCTCTGGGAGATTGTGATTTTCACAATTTCCTCACATTTGAAGAAACTTTATTATTCATCACATCGACATCACAATCGTACAGTAGGTACAGTGACATTCAATCGCTGCATTTAACCCATCCTAAGCATTAGGAGCATCCAGGGAGCAACTTGGGGTCAAATGTCTTGCTCAAGGACCCTTTGATTGACATGTGGCCAGAGGAGCCTGGGATCGAACCACCAATCTTGTGGTTGAGGGCCGACCTGCTCTTCCTCTGATCCACAGCCTAAACTAAAAAAATATTCAGTGATTGCCAAACAAATAATCAACAGAATACTGAATAAGGAAACTAATCAGCAGCACCCAGAACACCCATTAGTTAACTCTCCAAACTTAACTCTGATCATATATTAAACGCTGGCTTAATCTTGCTTTGTATACCGGTGACCAGATTTACATCACAGAATCTATGGAGGTCTGGTTTTATAAAGCGCTTCCTGTATTTACATAATTATGTAGTTCTGTAGTTATA
Organism: Perca fluviatilis; assembly: GCF_010015445.1. NCBI lineage: Eukaryota > Metazoa > Chordata > Actinopteri > Perciformes > Percidae > Perca > Perca fluviatilis. Next base: position 26,571,692 of record NC_053117.1, read on the forward strand.
TAGTTACAGCAGGTAGTCCAGTCCAGGCCTGTTTAATGCAGTGACTGAACAAGCATCCATCAGGTTACTTCCGTTTTTGATATTATGCTCTACCTCTCTGCTCATAACAGTGTGCACTCAAAACACAAGAAAATCACGTTCCCTCTGTTTGTGTTTCCTATCTGAAGTTATGCACAAAGGCGTAAATGTTTTCGGTTTTTGTTTTCATGCAGAGAAGCGCTTCAACTAAAGCATTGTTTCAACTAAATCCTACCTTAAACTTCGTAGGCAGCTTTCACACCTGGTTTTCTTTCAACACTATGTCCAGTCTTTAACCGAGTTAAATTTTTAACACTATGGTCATTTCGGCGACACAACACAGCTAAAGAAACTTTCTACTTCCTTATACTCTTATTTCCTGTAAACCTGATGGGACCCGCCCACAGGAAGGCAGAGTCCTCAGATCTCCAGCTCGTGCCTTCATGTCTGTTTTTAACCAGACATCACACATGACTTTGACCATGAATGGTGAACCTGTCACGATTTTATGCGTAAACTTCGACCAGGGACATGTGTGACGGGTCACAACTGTATGTGATGAAATGCAGCTCCACACTACTGTTGCTCCTACACATCACAGGCAGCCAGGTGGATTACAGGGGTCTTTATTGTCTCTTCCTTATTGCTCTGTAACACAGTACAGCAGTGGTATGTCAATCGGATTGGTCTCAGGATAACAGTCACGCGCGCTTCCCGCATCACTCTGTGTGATCTCATAACAAAAATAATAAAATAATAACAAAAGAAATTATACTAACTGGATGTGATCTATAGTGGATATTACCTAATGTATTATAATACAGTACAATGCTTAGGCTACAATGTATTCACATTTGCACAATCAAATATACCTCCATATGTACTGACATTATATTGGTGAAAACACCACACAGTAATCCATTTTATAATATAAGAAAAAGGCAGAAAACCCATTCGGCCGTTTAACATGAGGTGAGCATAAACACAGCACAGGTACGTCATACACACCTAATCAACAGGCTGCTTCACTAACTATGAGCTAGCCAAACAGCGCGGCCCTTAACAGTTAGAAAGAGCTGCTCATGCGGACGAACAATAATTGCAATGAAACATATTGAAAACTAACACAGAAATGCATAGGATATTACCTGTAACACAGTACAGCAGTGGTATGTCAATCGTGGTTCAGGATAACACTAACCAAAACACGAACAGATGCAGATATACTGACATATGCGTTCAGTAAGTCTCTAAAATATCATTTTAAAGACTAGATAGCTTATAGTCTGGGCTCAAGACAGTTAGCTAACGCCAATATATGTACATTACATGGCAAAATACAAAGCATGAACATTTGAAATCTCACAAAATTATTAATTATCCGGACGTGCGGGAGAACGTGACCTACCACTGCGCTTCCCGCATCACTCTGTGTAGTTCCGAAACACAATGTCATAACTACCACCGTGCTAATAGGGCAGTGTTGCCCCGCTTTGCCATAATTAAACCAAGTATATTCTAATCCGTTACATACACCTTAAATTATGCCAAATAGGGGCAACACATACAATAAGCAAAACACAGAGAAAAAAACAAATAAATAAACTGTGGATTTCGGGCACTGACGTACAAAAGTCAATGTTAGAAATTCTTCCTTAAGAAGTGTGTAAGGACAGGATGGCACCAAAACCCATACTTAACACAGACAAACAGAGATGCCATTTACATCTCACATACTTGTACATATCTTTGCCCTATTAGTGTAGAGAATCTCATACTCCTCAAATCACAAACCAAAACAGACTGATAAATAAAGAAACAAAGGGGTGCTACCTGTCACCACATCTCAACATTTGCACTACACACACATTGGCGCTGCAATGACACTAAACGACCCCAATATAGGTTCAATATTCCCCACAAATCCTGGTTTGCCATCTCACAAATAAGTCTATTTGGGGCTTAACGCTCCTCCCAAATCTTGTAAAACTGAAGGGGCTTGTGCGGTCTGAGGATATGTGCAAACAACCTCCTCTAGCTCAACCTCAACTGCGGTGAGAGGATCACCTATGACTACAGGTTCATTGACAAGCAAGTGAGCGTGTTGTACGGGTTGATGATGAATCAGTGTAATGAGTGATGTGGACATGCAGAACATCAGGAACACTGTCTGGTGACTCATCCAATTGGTCCCCTTCCATGACATCCACCATTAAGGCATCGCGGGGGCAATCTCCTCCAGAACATTCTCTGCTTCCACTTGGGCTGGCGACTGCATGAGCCAGTCATGGTGCGTGACTTCGAGTATCCTCACATTATCCATGACGGGCTCGAAGCACCCCTTAGGAGCTCTGAGCACTCCTGTGTGACGATCAGACCGCGGACTCTCCAGCGCTTGGTTTCCATCCGCTCAGGAAAAGCCAGAAAGTCAACAGGGAGCAGCATGTTCCTGTGCACAACCTTCTCTTTTCCTGTGATGCTATCTCGGATCCTTACACGTTGATTCCGGATCTCACAGACACCACATCAAAAGGGGTTGAATCCCACCGGTCTGCAACCTTCTTCTTGCCTTTCTCACCCTCGATTGGCCAGCAGCACCCTGTCACCCACAGTCAACGCGATCCTCTGACCCTGCGTGTAGATCTCTGCGTGGACGGTCTTGCTTCGCAAGGGCATGCTGCTGAGCAATCTGCGCAGCCTCAGAGAGACTCTCCTCAGGTGGTGTACAAACCATGGTGGCTGACGCCAGCATCCCAGGAATGATGGAACATGACATCGACAGCACGCGGATCCGCCCAAACATCAAGTAAAACGGACAGCCTGTGGTCTCGCACCGCAGTTATAGCAGAAGGTCAACATTGGAGCATCTGCGCCGACTTGCACTTTGGGGAGAGTCCGTATAGCCCCAAGGTTCTGTTAAATCTTTCTGTGATGCTGCCCATGGGATGATATGGTGTTGTATGGGACTTATGCACAACCCGCCATCTCAAGTAGATCTTTGATGAGCCTGCTCTCAAAGTTGGCCCCCGATCAGAATGGATCCTTTTGGGAACCCGTAGATGCAGAAAAACTTGTCCCATAAGCAGCGGGCAACTTGTTGGAGAGATTGGTTTCTAGCAGGGGAGAGAGCCAGCTTGGAGAAATGGTCCGAACAACAAGGACATCAGTAGTCTTCTTATCACTTGACTCCGCTGTCCAAAAATCAATGCATACTAGCTCCATAGGAGCTGAAGTGCGAATGATCTCAAGAGGGGCTCGAGCAGCTGGTTCAGGAGTCTTCCCTAAGATGCACCTCCGCAGTGCTTCACATGCCTCACAATATCCTTCTCCATGCCTGTCCAGAAGAATCGTGCACTGCGAGAGAGAGTCCTCGAACGGCCCTGGGGACCAGCTGCATCGTGAACACTGTGCAGGACTTGTTGTTTCAGAGACTCTGGTATGACAAACTGAAAGATCTTTCTGTTCATGCGACGGTCACTCTTCACTCTGTAGAGAACTCCATTCGCGCACCTTCAGCTTCTCCCAGTGCCTCAACAGCCTGAGTACACAGCCCGACTCTGTCGCCCGTTCATGTAGCGTTCGCCTTCTATGCGCTCAACATAGAAGAGAACTGCCACTGCAGCATCCTGCTGCTGTAGATTGGTCAACTGACTGGCGGGAGGACAATGGATGGGTCTTCCTCGGCAGTTGTAGCGAATTTAGGGCTCGGCGCCAGACATTTGAGAGACACCACCAGGCGATGGACATCCAAGACTGCCGACACTTCCTCAGCGCAGATGGCACCTCTAGATGGCGGACAGAAATCTTGTTCTGGACCAAGGTCTCCATCAGCATGGCTTTCAGCCGGTTTGGACAGCTTGACAGTTGGTGGTCAGTCGGAAGGCATCCTGTACTGTCCCAGTAACAACTCCATTGACCTCATCCAACAAAGACAGATAAGGTTCTTTCACCAGGCGGTGGCTTACGCTGGACCGGACAAAAGGCTCGCGGCTCAGGGCATCAGCGACGGTGTTCTTCGGCCCTGGGACATACTTTAGGTCAAAGTCATATGCTGCAAGCTTCGCCACCCACCTTTGTTCGCATGCATCCAGCCTGGGCTTTGTTAGAATGTAGGTTAAGGGGTTGTTGTCAGACCATGCAGTGAAATGCCTTCCTTTGAGCCAGTGGGAGAACTTGTCACAAATGGCCCACTTCAAAGCAGAAATTCTAGCCTGTGAGCCGGGTAGTTCAACTGGAGCCCGTGACAGTGTTTTGCGCTGAAGGCTGACTGGTCTCGCGATTTTCTCACCAGGCTGAAGCTGGGAAAGAACAGCTCCAATCCCATCAAAAAGCGGCCAACAGCAAGAATGAAGGGCTTCCCGAAGTCAGGATGGGCCAAGGTCACACTACGTATAGATCGCGGCTTCAAAGTGTCAAAACACCCTGACACTCCGTTGTCCATCCTCTGCCGACAGCTTCACATGACCAGAGAGCTTATTTCTGGGCTTCCTCCCTCGTTGGGCTTTCACCCCAGTCCTTTGTTCTGAGAGGAGTTTGAAAAGGGCCTGGCTTTAGTGGAGCAATCTTCGATGAAATGCTGATAGTACAGCACCATCCCCAAGAAGGACCAATCTTCTTCTGCGGGAGTGACACCGTCACTGTCCATCAGGTCAGACACTTGCACCTGGCTAATGGCTTCAACCTTGCCAGGATCCGTCTGCACTCCTGACTCTGAAATGACATGGCGAGGAACTTTACAGATCTCCGCAGAAAGTGACACTTTTCGGTGCCAACTTGAGGTTATGGTTCTTCAAGCGAGAGAACACCATCTCCAGACGTTCAAGTGCTATCTGCTCAGTTGGGCCAAAGACCATGAGATCGTCCAAGTAACACAAGAGGCTGGTGAAATTCTCATCTCCGAAGATGGAGAGCATCATCCGCATGAATGTAGCTGGACTGTTAGACAGACCTTGAGGCATCCGGTTGTACTCATGCAGGCCAAAAGGGGAAGAAAAGGCAGTGTACTGCTTTGGGTCTTCCGTGCAGAGGCACATTGTAAAATCCAGAGGTAAGATCCATGGTGGAGAAGAAGACATTTCCCCGAGTGCAGCGAGAGCATCAGCCTGATGAGGCGAGAGGGTGTGCGTCTTTTCACTGTCCTTCGCATTGAGCCACCTGAAGTCTGTGCAGATGCACGAGGGCCCCATTCTTCTTCCAGACGAGAACCAGTGGTGATGCTGCATCGCTGTAGGATTTTACGAATGATGCCTTTTTCTTCCATGTCATTGAGAGCTGTTCTTAGCTTCTCATAGTGGCTTTGGCGGCACTCTGCGACGTGTAAGGCGGAATGGCCTCTCATCCACCAGATGTATCTTGTGCACAAAGTCAGACGCCTCTCCACAGTCCATCTTGTCCCGTGAGAAAATTGACTCATGTCTCTCAATGATCTGTGAAAGTTTGTCTATCCACACGTCAGAGACAGCACACGCATCCAAGTCCAGATCTTGTAGGCCAAGCTCGTCTAATGCCCTTCTGACATCCTCCCTGGTCCTTGTCGTCGTGGCATCAGTCACGGATTGAGAGTGGACTTGGATGTGGCCAGGCTGAGACATATCCTCCACGGCGATGCAGGGAAACACATCTGCCAGCTTAGTGTTCCTCCTCAGCACTATGGGCTCACTGGAAGGGTTGATGACCTTCATGGGCAGCCATCGATCGCCCCACATCGGTGTAACGAGTCTACCAACCAGTACTTTCCTGGATCCGCATCTTGATTGAGTTGGTTCGACTATCACTGCACTGCCAACTGACACTGGTGCTGAAGCAGGGAGCCTACCCCACACAAGATGTTCACTTCGTGGCTGTAGCGTCACACACCGTTGTAACTTCAGTGTGCCAACCTTGTCAGGCACTGTTTGGCCTCTCCATCTCTCTGTGTTGGAAAGAAGAGAGAAGAAGCGATGACAGTCTTCATCAGAAACACTGCTGGGCTCTGACATGAGTCGCCAATAGCTGTCAGTCTTCCTCATCAGTTGAAGAATCTTCTTGATGGCGTTGCTGCCCAGGATAACATCGTCAGTCTGACCAGGCACCACAAACATAGGAACAACCATCTTGCAATCATACACCATCACTTCCACATCACATACTGCTGAAGGTGTGACCTGGTGACCACCACATCCAATAATGACGACATCGTCTGCAGAGTAAGGTCTCATGTCTGGATCATGCTGCAAGAGGCGCATTACAGCTGCATCACTTAACGTGCATCCTGTCGAGCCACTGTCAATCATCGCCTTCAGAGCAACATTTCCTGCGGTGACAGTGGTATAGAACAAACTGTCTGACTTCTGGATTCTTTGTGTGTCTTGAAATATAACAGTTTTGCCTGGGGCTGCTGTGGAACTGAATGACTCAAACACTGACTCAAAATCATCCATATCACAACTAGGAGGTACACTAATAGGATCTGCATCGTCCTCCCCTGGATGCAGACCCACTAGTTTCCCAACTGTGCAGATGTGGCGGACATTGTCTGTACAGGGCGCTCGTCTGGAGTGATCAGGTGAATAGCACTGAAAGCAGAGTTTCTTGTCACGGGCAATGAGTGAGAGCAGAGTGGGCAGCATCACCGCAGACAGCACATGGCAAGTTATTCAGACCCTCAATCCTGGGGGGTTTCGACCTAGGCTGTCTGGAGGTGCTGGCCCTATACGGAGCAGATCTCTCCAGTAGAACTTTCTCCAGCATGGTGATGACACGTTCAAGAGCAGCAAGGTCTGTTGTCTTGGCTGTGTGAGAGTCTGAAGCGTCAGGTGGAGGCACTGCAGTGTGAAGCATTTCGACTTTGTTTACGTACACATTCTCGCTGGGCTTCCTACTCACAGCAGCAGTAGCAGGACTCTTCGAACCCATCTCTGAGTGAAGTGCGCATCCAGCACGTCCTGGACCTCCACCGCAGACCACTTGTCCTATCGTCTTTGACCTGAATGTTATGGCGAGCTCTTTGGAGGGACAGTTCTTGATAAACATACGCGTCACTTCTAGGCTCGGGCAGTCCAGTTCCTTGCCTTGCTCTTTGAGGCGATCAGCAGCAACGTCCGCAGCCTGATTGAGCCTCAGCCAGTAATCGTACGCATCCTCATCACTCCTCGGCAGTGTAGTGTAAAAGTCTGCTAGGGGGAGAGGTGAACAGGGGACAGCAGCAAAATGTTTACGGAGAAGACCATAGATGGCGTCTGGGTTCCGGGTCACATCAATGCCACTGTTCCTCATTCCGAACTTAACAACATCTTTAGCCCTACCCCTGAGGTGGATGAGTATTTCCTCCGCCTGTTGCTCAGTTCTGACATCCATCCTCTTCACGTAGTTCTTCATCAGGTCCTCCCACTCATGCACATCTACAGTGTCCGTGCCATCCCCTTTGAAGGTTGGAGGCTCATTCACCTTCCTGTGAGGCACTAGCTGTACTTCGTGACAGGTCCAGACTCTGTGTGGATGTGTTAGTGGAAGCGTGTCATGTTGAACTGAAGTGCGTTGTTGTGGGCAGCACTATGTGTTGGGCTGAGGCGTGCAACTATACTATCTGCTAGCTGCTGACCAACATGTCTAATTATCTCACTCATCTGACTGACTACATCAGGTGACTGCAAGATAGGTTGTGGTGTGGGTGTGACATCAGCCTGCGTGCTTGGTGCAAGTTCAATGTGGCGGCACTGAAGAGGAACCCTTCCCCACTAACTGAAGGGGCCTCTGCTGTATCTGGCCTATTCCCTACCACATGAACGTCACCCCTTGAATAGGACTGTCAAAGTGCAACACCATAGGGTCCCCTACCTCTACCCATACCTCCAGTAAAGGGCGTACTGAAACTCCCTGGAATGTAGCTCATTGTGAAATGTCACTCAACAAAACAGCATGAAATAATCAAAACAGAAAAGTACATCAAAAACAAAACAACTCAATAAGATCAATGTCACTTAAACTAAGTGTACTAGTTATGCAAGGCTAACACTCTGTCCACCTGGTAGTACAATGCAGAAGCCGTCCAGTAAGATGGTCCCGGGGGGCGGGTGAAGAGCTAACTCCAAATCGGCCGGGTCCACGGCACCAATGTGGCCGGGTCACAACTGTATGTGATGAAATGCAGCTCCACACTACTGTTGCTCCTACACATCACAGGCAGCCAGGTGGATTACAGGGGTCTTTATTGTCTCTTCCTTATTGCTCTGTAACACAGTACAGCAGTGGTATGTCAATCGCATTGGTCTCAGGATAACAGTCACTGCGCTTCCCGCATCACTCTGTGTGATCTCATCACAAAAATAATAATAATAATAACAAAAGAAATTATACTAACTGGATGTGATCGTATAGTGGATATTACCTAATGTATTATAATACAGTACAATGCTTAGGCTACAATGTATTCACATTTGCACAATCAAATATACCTCCATATGTACTGACATTATATTGGTGAAAACACCACACAGTAATCCATTTTATAATATAAGAAAAAGGCAGAAAACCCATTCGCCGTTTAACATGAGGTGAGCATAAACACAGCACAGGTATACGTCATACACACCTAATCAACAGGCTGCTTCACTAACTATGAGCTAGCCAAACTAGCGTGAGCTACTTAACAGTTAGAAAGAGCTGCTCATGCGGACGAACAATAATTGCAATGAAACATATTGAAAACTAACACAGAAATGCATAGGATATTACCTGTAACACAGTACAGCAGTGGTATGTCAATCGCATTGGTCTCAGGATAACAGTCTAACCAAAACACGGAACAGATGCAAATGATTATACTGACAATGTACGTTTCAGTAAGTCTCTAAAATATCATTTTAAAGACTAGATAGCTTATAGTCTGGGCTCAAGACAGTTAGCTAACGTCAATATATGTACATTACATGGCAAAATACAAAGCATGAACATTTGAAATCTCACAAAATTATTAATTATCCCGGACGTGCGGGAGAACGTGACCTACCACTGCGCTTCCCGCATCACTCTGTGTAGTTCCGTAAACACAATGTCATAACTACCACCGTGCCAATAGGTGGCAGTGTTGCCCCGCTTTTGCCATAATTAAACCAAGTATATTCTACTCCGTTACACATGTCTTTTGTTTGTTTGTTTGTTTATTTAGGATCCTCATTAGCTCCTGCATTGCAGGTGCTATTCTTCCTGAGGTCCTTTTACACAACTCAACTCGAATTGTCCCACATGGAACAATTTTAAATATACAACTCTTTATCGTTTAAGAAATTCTACTCAAAATGTCATTTTGATTTACATAAAACAAAAATAACATGGCTCGATTCTGATTGCCTGGGAGGTGTCTATTACTTTCTCATAACCACACATTATGCAGTAACTAACACATAATCAATGTGCCAATAATAAACTCAAGGTAAGGGCAACAGCCTTGGCTACTACAGTCAAACATATGACTTACAAAAGTGAAGAAGGCATCACTGTTAATTCAATATGTTCATTGCTTCTTATAAAAACGATAACAGGATTATCTTTTAAATTGTATCAATATGTTGCCATAGTTGCATGTTGTAGCCTGGCTCCTGTAGGTATTATAATGATAATCTTAAATCTTTTTGTTTATAAAATGGGAAAATTAGCAAATTATATTTAAAAAACTTTTAAATTTCCTTCATCTCACCACCTAGGTATCAGGTCACTGAGGCAAATCTGATATTTAAAGTATAATTTTTGGGGAGTAGTCGTAAATCCAAAAAAATTATGTATTTGCGGATGTTATTATGGAGCCTATGGCTGACAATACTTTGGGAATGGACATAATACACAACTTCTCGCAAATGGTTGGATCACCTTCCCAAGTCTTGAATTACACCTCTCCTCTTAGTTGCGAAAGCTTTTTTTTTCAAATTCCTTTTTTTTTCTAGGTGGATCTTGTTTTTGTAGTACTTAATCATAATCTTATCAAAATATATTACAGGTCCAGATACTGTCTCAAATGGTTTGCTAACGCTCTTTTGTAACTCAACTGCTATAATTTTCTTAGATGTACCTGACAGATACATTTCCATAAAGATTGAGATTTTCAGAACATCTATCATCTTAGGGTTAAAATACCTTAAAACTGAACAGCAATAACTTTAAAGTCCTAACCCTAACCAGCTTTAAAGTCAGTTTTCAAAAAGAGTGTCAAAACACTCAAAATACATTGAACTTCTTAATGTGTCTTAAAGTAAAGTGGCAATCCTTAAGATTTCAGTCATAGAAATGAAAGCAATAAATAAAATCCATTTTATCTTGATGATTTCGGTTGATTTAGAATTTGAAAACATGGTGAAAAGAGTGAAAACATGGAATTCTGCTGAGAGTTTAGCATTCTGGAGCATAGAAATACAATGAATCTTGTTCTCTTTCTATGATCTGGGGTCTTGTTGTTGACATGAGCTTCAATTTTTCAGAATTGTATGAATAGTTCCTTTTTGTGTGTATACTCCAGTCTATATCCAGTTAGCTAGTGACTCAACACACATTTATTTAAATGAAAATCTTCCAGGTTACAACTTTAAATCAAATATTCTTTCCAGTAGCTTTTTTAACATTTGCAGTGTCATTGCTGATCCAACGAATGTTGAATTTGGAGGGGATGCACTTTAGAATTCCCAGTGATGCTTTTCATTTCATCACCTGTTATTCTTGGATTAAATAGTTCAGGTGGAAATGGATAACTCACTCTGATACAACCAACAAACTTCATCTGTATCTATTTGCTAGAACATGTGACGTTCCTTTGACGTGATCTGTGGGTGTGTACTGTAAGACCCACTTTATCAGATTGTAAATGTTTGTTAGAAAAAAAGGCTTTCCTGTTTATACTAACAAAATAAGTTTTTTTTTCAGTAAGGATAGTACACAACGAAGACCTCTTTATGAAAGTCAAATTGAACTCATAATGAAAGACCTTTGTTATCTTAATTAGGTTTGTTTTGTCATGTAAACCTAGCCTGAGGAAAGACCTTAAATTCTGTCCTTAATTACATAGTATGACACAAGAGTTTATTTTCCACTACATCCATCTGTTTCTATATAACCTTTTCATGTTCCAGTTGAACATTCTGTTGCTATAGCCACTGCATAGTTTCACAGCAGTTTAACTGACATTGTTACAGCCACCATTTTGGCAGCTTGTGACCAAATATTTATTATATACTCTCCAAATCCCCTTGTTGGAGCTTCATCTGTTGATAAATTTGTGTGATTGTTGATGTGTGACTTGTTAATGAAGTTTTCCTGCAAACTGCTAACCAAGCTAGCCATTACACTAGCTGTCTGAGGTCTAGTGTTAGCTAATACAAAATTCTAAGAAACTAAGTTCCTCCCCTTCCGGACCTTATTATGGAAAAAATATGTACGGTAGTCAACAGTGAGACACACATATTTTTTGGTCCCGTTTGAATTGTGTCTTGAATTACACATATGATTAGCCTGGGAAAACCCTGACGAACTTCCGGCAAATTTGAGATTTGCTCTGCAAGTCAGTCTGGCCAAGAGCCCATTTCCAATTTTTTATAACAACCGTTGAGGCGGGCTGTATACGACGACGATAGCGCAGCGACGGCAAGCAGCATTTTGTTTACATTCAACATGACGGCCACCGAAGTGCAGCAACCCGTTGATGCCGCTGTCGTTGCTACATCACCCGGATCGTTGGTCTGATTGGTTGAAGGACTATCCAATTGCGCCCAGAGTCATTTGAGCGGCATCCGTTGGTCACGCCCCTTTGGAAATGAGCTGTGAATGAAGCTTTCCCAGACCCACTCTAAGTTACAACTGTGAAGGGTCTGGTGTCAACCAGGCTGACATATGATGTTTATGAATTTAAGTCAATAAAGTCACAGTTTGTATTGGATTGTTGTTTTACCATTTAGTTTTGTGTGAAATCGCTCAGTGAACTACAGGCCTACATCTCTCATCTCGCACAATATACGTCACCAACACGCCAACACCAACGTCAACGCCAACACCAAAAAGCACCTTTGACTTTATTTTTCAAGAACGAGGAAAAAGTATTAAAAGAGGTAAAAATCACTACAAGTCTGGCCATGGGAAGTGAAACAAGGAGCAAGACCCCTTCCCTGTGTGAGTAGCCTACATCTCTATACAAAACACACAGGCATCGTAGCTTCAGGGAGAGATAAAGTTATGATGTCTCCTATGTGACTTTAGGGTGTATAGTTTTTCTAATTGCAATTTTCACAGTCTTACACAACAGGTTTACGACAAACTGCGACTTTCTTGATTTGCAAAATTATCTTTTATATTGACAAACATGTTTAATTCATGGTACAATTCTAACAGGATAAAAAAATGATTTGTCTCTCGCCATTGAAGGTCCACCAGAAGGGGAGGGACTTATACTCTTTATAGTTTATTTGCTTTCCTGCCGAGAGCTAAAGATATATCAGAAGATCAATACTACTGTCGTATTTTTCTGTTAAACATAGGCCTACAGCCAGGAGCTAGTTAGCTAAGCATGAAAAATACTGTGATACAGTGAGTGTGTATGCCACTGATAGGCCTATAGTTTGTATATATCCTACTGTCCTGTCTGAGTTGTTTTCTGCTCAAACTTCACCAAAACAGATTCTTGTATATTCATTACGTGGCACTTGATACCTTGAATCCATGGAATTGTGAAAACATTCACCCACACATTAAGACAGTAAACAAACATGTTTAAAACAGTGGTTTGTCTAGTTTCTGAAATGCCTTAAATTGCCAATCATTGCATAATGTAAGTAATGGGCAGTCAAATCAAGAATAATTAAAGTACTTTTTAAATCATTTAACACAGTGCAAGTGTGCAGTAAATACTTTATTGTGTTTAATGAATTTTATATTCTGTGGTAAAGGAATAGAAAATAACAAAAACAGACAAGACTCCTGGCGGACTTTTAATTTTTAAATTTGTGTGTGTTTGTGTGTGTGTGTGTGTGTGTGTGTGTGTTTGTGTGTGATTTTCCTCTTCAAGAAGTGGGAGTGCGCTCTAATCTAACACAGATGAAACTAACAGGACAGACGCCAAAATAACTAGCCTACCACCCATTACATCCTAGAGTACCATGTTCTCAGCTATTTAATGAGGACTTAAAAGACGAATTATCCAATATATATAAAATCCCTGTTGGTACTAAGAAAAGATGGAGCTATTCTTGAGGCTAAGTGACTGATTTCCTGAGGAAGGGGTGGGTTGAATAAAGAGGATTGTGTTGTAACAAATGACTCCTGGTGCCAGGTGGTGAACCACACAGATCGAGTGTCACCCATAGCCCATCACAGACTGCCAGTGTGAAAAATCAACACAAGTGTGTTAGTTTTAATGTATCTGCTACTTACCAAAGTCAGTTTAAAGCTCCGGAAGTTTGAAAACATGACAACACAATACATGATAAAATACAATACCTTTGAAGATACTTTACTGTATGGTGTATAGGCTATATATCTAGTGCATTATAAGCTTCTGTTAATAGAATACCTTTGTTTTTATTATTTTTTGTGCATATTGTTGTGTATAGTAGATGATCATAATGTAGTATTCTAGTTTTATGAGTTTTTGTGGATCTGTTTTTTGTGTTTCATCACAATATGGTGCCCTATCAACATTAAGCTTCTTACAAACGCACAAATATTTATATTTAAATAAATGTATCTAAATATGATAGCACTATTTTTATATTTTGTAGAACAAAATATCTAGAAAAAAGGTCTGAGTTACATTATATAAACATTCACTGTTGACTGATTTACAAAATTATGAATTACATAGGTCTATTTTTGTGAAGTTTTTTTTTTATCTGTATTTTTTATAGACTTCCTGATAAAATACTTCAGAAAAGATCTTTTCAAGGTTAGTGTATGATTTGCCCTGTGAACCTCCTGTGACACTCATAGGTGGCACTTGGGACTGTCCCGTCCGCATCGGCACCTCCCAGCAGGCTGCATCATCATCCGGGCCGCCAGCCACACTTCCCCGCAAAGCCCCGCCCCTTCACGCACCGGCAGAACCGGAGAGCTCCGATAAAAACTGAGAACAGAGGGGTAACAAGCTCATTTCGAGCGACAAATCCCAAGGACGCTCACGCTGCTGCAGAGTCACTGAGAAGTTACAGATTCAGAAGACTTTTAATTTGGTAAGTGCTTGTTTTTCGTATTTATTTTACTCAGAGGCTACAGATCTATACAGAGTATGCATCAGGGTGTTTTCTGCTAAAATGTCTTACTGTGTTTCATTCTGAATCGTGCCATCATAACTTCATTAGATGATGATACTGTCTGCAACATTGTATTTCATTTGATGTGTCAAGAATAAATAGATGACATATTTTGCATTTGATGAAAGTCAATTAAGATATTTTAACCAGTACTCTTTAATTGATTAGACCAATTAGTATTATTTAATAGTATTAAGTAATATTCAATATTAAGTATATATAAAGTCTTAAAGTACAATCTTATATGATTAGATAATCCTATACTAGACAGTTATCTTGATAAACAGTTATCCCATCTTATTTAATGCTAATTAGCAAAAATCAATTAATTAATTTCAGAAATAAAGTAGGGAATATACATTTAAACACACAGTTATAATGATGTAGTGATTAATGTGGTTTGGACCATAGTCTGTGTGGGGGAGGTGAAACTGTGTTTTTTGATTACCTTGTGCTTGCTCATTCATTGAGCATCCCAAAACGTTCTCACTCTGACTTCAGCAGCTCTTTTTTTGTTTTACCTCTCCACCACATCCACCTGTTTGTTCTGGTGAGAATCCCGTATGATTTATCTCACCGTGTCACACACTCACTCTTCACTCCCAAACACTTCTCAGAAAGTAAATTAGTAATTTGTGTCGTCAAGGTTGCTTGAAATTCTTTTCAAAATGTTACAAATGTTACAAGAATGCGGTGATTTTGTGCACCGCTGCTGTACTTGGCGTGTGTTTTATTATCGAGGACCATCTCTGCAATCATACTGTGATTCATCTCAGTATGGTTGTGTGTATCTGTACCACTCTGAGACAAAATCTGCACAGGATCCTGGATCATTGACATGCAGGCTGTTATCAGTCTAATAAGTTGGATTTGCGTCTGGAGCTGGCTCCGTCGGAATTCTCCTCCCTGGCATCTGTCAGCACTGATACTCTCCATCACACTGATACTCTGTACTGTTGCATGTTGAGATAAAGTAGAGTTTGTATCCATTTTGTGCCTTCCCGGCATTGTGGTCAGCTGTGTTTGTGCCTCACACCGATGTTTGTGACTCACAGGGCCAGCCTGTTCTTAAAGCTGTAAGTTAAGAGTTGGTCAGACAGAGGATAATGCTGGATCAGACTGTGGGAACAATGGGCCAGAAGATGAGGCTAAAACCAATTCTGAGCTGAAACTAAGAGTTTCAGCTCAGAATTCAGAGTTTCACTTTTATCTGGACAAAAACCCTCTTACATATCTCAAATTGTATGGTCATCTAATTGCCTCGATACTGGTTATAAATCCCATCAATGCATCTGTGTTTCTTACTCCATGTGTCTTTGTGCAGTCCTAAAAGCTGGGATGATTTAGGACTACTCACCATTTTTTTTTGCTGAACTCTGGGATTCCATTTAATTTCCCTCCTCTTTCTCTTTTTTACCCTTCTCTCCTTTCTCTCCCCTTTCTTCATTATTTCATCTCCTTCCACGTAGCTGTCTCATGCTCTATAATCTCCTCAGTGTATACTCATTTCTAATGTCAACACCTGCTCTTTCTACCTGCCTTTTTGGGCTTTATGAGTCTGTGTTTTCTCTCTGATAGGAAGTTCAATGCTTCATATTGTGCACAGAGGCAAGCTGAAAGGCAACAATACAGCCCTCTGTTCTTGGGCACTTTACAGAGACGGATCACAGCTGGTCTATTAAAGCTTGCCCGAAAACCCCAGAGTAAAATATGCAGAACTCCTGCTAAGTAGCTTACCAACATGACATTACATGCCATAACACATTATCAGCAAACATGCTACACATGCGCAAACCTCTAAAATGAGGCAACAACGCCTAACCTGAAGCTATTGTAGTGGTTGAATGCAGGTTATAGGGATCCAGCAGGTCAAACCAGTTCAAAAACATGTTTTGAGGTTCAGATTTGCTGCCACTGCTATGACAAGAGAATGGAATAGTTTTAACAATCCCCCAATGTTGACCTTTCTAAGAAATATTGTGAAGAAACTAACTTCAGTGCCAAAGAAAAATAAGATTGTAAGAGTGCCACAGTGTTCACTGTAAATGTGTTTCCTCTGCCAGTTCCTCCCCTGGGTGCCAGCATGGGCAGTCCACCCACTCTAAAAACTTTATTAAGTATCAGTTCTGACATTTGCATTGAAGAGAGACAGAAAAGTAACCTTAGAAATGCTTAAAAGGGCACAGTGAACCATAATTTGAACTTTACAGGCAGATGCAACTATGTTCCCTGCACACCATCTAACCATTCTCACCGTTTTAGACTTTTCAGCCTGGTTCCTGGAAGAATGTCTCACTTCCGACCTTTACAACCTCAGTACGCAATCATTGCACATTCTCGCTAATAGTCCGGTGAACTCACCGCTAAGAACTAAAAGATTGTGTTTAGCACTAAAGACCAGTTTCTTCAAATGTAGTGAAATTGCACACCAATAGGGAATGAATAACGTTGGCAATCATTTACTGTCAGCTTTGAACATTCATTCTGTGAG
Organism: Perca fluviatilis; assembly: GCF_010015445.1. Classification (NCBI taxonomy): domain Eukaryota; kingdom Metazoa; phylum Chordata; class Actinopteri; order Perciformes; family Percidae; genus Perca; species Perca fluviatilis. The sequence continues at coordinate 26,588,459 of NC_053117.1, forward strand.
TGTGTTTGTGTGTGTCTGTCTTATCATCTATTGTGTGTGTTTGCTCTACTGAAGTGGTGCATCCTAAAGCTGCTGCTATAAACCTGCTGCTGACTCACAGTCTGGCTGCTGCTACTTTCATTTATATTTGACCTACTAGGGGAACCACACTCTCCTCAGGCTGCATACTTGGTTGTACATGTTTCAACTATTAACTGATTGGCAGACAAATAACAGACACATGCCCTAACCCCGTCAGTGCCATTGTGTGTTTATGTCTGTTCATATGCATTAAATGTTGTAAGACAGACCACAAAAACACTCAAACACTTAAAACTCAGGCCAATTGCATTGTGGGATTGTCAAAGGAGCAGTGTTGATGGCACCCAAACAGGGCCTCTGCATGTCAGATACCACAGACTTTTAAAAAGGGTGGGGTACACATATTTTCATATCTGTTTTAGTGTGTGCATGTGTTGATATGTACGCACGTTTCCTAAATGCCTGGGGCCTGCGCTGGCAGTTTTTTCAGCAGGAAACATATGTTTATAGCTGACATGGCTGAAGAGAGGGGCATAACTGAACAGCTGCACAAAGGAAACAAAAAGGGAACTAGTGTGTTGTTGTCACCCTGCCAGTGAGGCTCAGTTGGGGGGTAAAAGTGCAGGGCAATGGGGTTTTTATTTGTGTGAGGCAAGGATAGCTTTCAAGGGACCTGTCCTCTTAATGAGTGTATGAATGCATGTCTGTGTTTTAAAATCCTGAGAGGGAGTCTGTTCCAACGAACAATGAGAAGAATAAACAGTAAATCTTTATATGTAGGGGTGTTGATTAGCTCCACGTTCCTGAGCACTTTGTGTGAGATTGTGTGTGTGTGTGTGTGTGTGTGTGTGTGTGTGTGTGTGTGTGTGTGTGTATATGTGTGTGTGTGGTTGCCAACGTAGCTGTTTTACCTCACTGATATATTTTCTTTGAGCCAAGTCAACCACAGAAGGTGAGTCAGTGGAGTACCAGCCAAAGGAGAAGATAATATAAAACATGCAGGCATGTATGCACATGGCTGCTGCTGTATGTCTGGATCTTTGCATGCAAGTCTCTGTCAAAGAAGTATCTTCCAGATATATTTAAAGCAACCTTTTATATTAAGGTCATATATACTTTTCAGGCCTCATTGTGTGCCACTTTCTTTTTCTTCTCTTTCCCATTTCCCTCTCTACTCTGTCTCCCACCCACCCCCTCATTCTTTAGTGACTCATGTTTACTCACACTTGACTTTGGAGCAACAGGCACTCTTCTCCATACAGTACCTCTTTTCCTTTAAAACAGAATGGAGGAACTCCGTTAGGAAGTCTGCTATCAGACATCTTTTTTGATCCTCTTTTCTAAAAGTATTAAAGGGAAATATAATTATAATATTAGTAACTTTTTCTCGCTCCAGGCTTTCCCTTCAGTTTCCCCCTCTTTCCCTTTAAAGTTCTGAGTCACTTTATCCTCCTACAGCTGCTGCTCTGCTCTGTTAGAGAAGGAATGCTGTCAGTATGGTGCAGAAACTTTCTGCTGTGTGTGCTGTGTCCAGATTGTGTTGTTTGATGTGGGGGTCAGCATCTCATTTTTAGCATAAAGCGAAGATAATCTGTTTTATTCCCAGTGAGGAAGTTATAGATAAATTATGATAAAAGGACAACCAAGAAAATATAGTATAGCACAAATTTGTTGAACTTTGTTATAACGTCCTAAGTCAAGAAGTCAAAACAGTTTTAAGAAACTAGAAATGACCTCCAGTTTCCCACAAACACCCCACCTTTCCCACCCTTTCCTCTCCAGTGATCTCCCTCAGTAGCAGGCGTAAGGATAGAGGAAGGAAGCTGAACAGAGAACCAGTATAGTCGGGATAAGGTGACCAATGTCGATCGTTTTCCTGCAATTGTTGGCTCAGCATTAATGACAGATTCATGACAAAAGGATTTAGATGGATAGACATTGTATTCTATATTATCTATTCTATTATTATTATCATAGACAACAATAAAATACATGCTCTCCACAGGTATACAGCAGCTTACACATGTCCATCTTGTAAAAAAAAAAGGTTTTAAAATATGTAACATATTTTCTCCTTCCAGAAAATTGAAGACCACTTGAGAAGCCATGACCAGAACACTTGGATTGTTAATGCTCCTGTCTGCTCTCTGCTGTAGCCTAGCGGACAACGTAAGTCATACATCCTTATTATGAAAGGACAATACAAGTGGTTTTTGCATGTTTCAGGCCATTAACTACAAATCCTGCATACTTGAGAGCTTATCCTAATACATTTTAATGTTTGTCTAAAATCCATCTTAGCAAGACATTTACTGTCCTGTATGTACCACAACTCATAGGCAGCTTGTGAAGCCAGTTTCAAGTCTCTGCAAGTTAATTTTCACAGAACACTGAAAGAAATAAAAGCACTTGCTGCCTGGATTGGAAACAAATGCCATGCAACCAGTTCCCATTTACTGCTGCTCTGTATTTATTGTCTCCTTTCTATTGCAGGTGGAGCTGCTCCGCACTAAGAGAGGGACTCGTTTTTATAGAGGTGAGCCTGACAGGCAGCCAGCCAGACGGACACTTTTGATTATTCATATCGAGAAGTCTTCACCTTCCTTTGACACCTCCTGTGAGCCCCATCACACTTCTGTTTGTCTTTCCTATTAACACCATCACCATCATCACCATTATCAGATTCTTCTAATTCACTGTTTTGTCATTCACGTGTTTGGGTATTTGTAACCGCTTTTACATGTGACAATGATTACATTTTCTGTGTATCTTACTGTTTGATTGGCTGTATTCATATTGTTTGTGTTTGTGTGTGTTTTCTTAGTACATTGTGTGGATAGTGAGACATCAGCAGTGCATAGTTTTGGGGACACTTGGCTGCGATGGAGGGGACAGCGTGTGGAGTATTGCCGTTGTGCATTAGGAGGACGAGATCTTTGTCATATTGTCCCCGTCATCAGTGAGTGTGATATGGACGTAGACACACATAAACGTGGATTGGCTGACTTTCTTGTCTCTTTCTAATCAGACTTTTTTGTTTGCAATGAGCAGAATATAATCTTCTGTTTTGCTCATATGTCTGTCAGTCTGCTTGCCTGCCCTTACTGACCTCTCTGTCTTTCATAATAGCTTTACTTTACCTCTAACTTGCTGTTACAACCTCAGATGATTATTTTTTGTTGGTTTGCCTGGCTTATGTGTCCAAATCCCTGTTATTTCAGTGCATCCAAACGAAGAGATGTTGGGTTTCTGTGTTTTTGAGTGGGTGTAGTTTAGTCTGAGATTGTTTGAAATACTCTTGCCAGGCAAGCCCTCGTGCTCACTTTCACCCTCATTGAGAAATTCTGTGAAGCATGTTTGCCCCTCCCTCAAACAAATTACAACCACATTTTCAGTCCGCCAAACTGCACCATCTGTGAGCTCATACCACTGGGAGCGAGTGGGATGCTGTTATTCTGAACGCTAACTTTTAGGAAATGTTGCAATAATAAATGAAAAAAACGGACTGGTGATGGCATAAAACTAGTTCTGCTCTAGAAAGAAACCCTTGGCGTGTCACTATATTTTAAAAGTGAAGCTATGAAGATGTTTGAGAGTCAGGATGAACCATGCACACAGACCTTTGCATACTTCTCCATGTGTCTCCGTAAAATGTGACACACAAGGCCAAATCCACAAATTTAATTCTCTGTATACGCAAGTGGTCATGGCCAATTAATCATATGCTGATTTATTAAATCATTTTTGTTCTAAAGAACTGGATGACGTATGACTGACTAACCGGTTCCCTGTTTGCCCCTTCCAGACTGCTACGTGTCTCAGTGCTACAACGGAGGAACCTGTAAGGAGGCCGTGTACACTTCAGACTACATTTGCCAGTGTCCTCGAGGCTTCAGTGGGACTCAGTGTGAGATCAGTAAGTACTCAACAAACCGCACTGCACAATTAATCTGCTTTTATTCGGTTAATCGATAAAATTCTTTTTTGTGTAAAATGTCTCAGGCAGTCTCCAATGTGATGTCTTATTTTGTCAAGTCTAAAACCCAAAATATAAAGCAGCAAATCATCACTATGGATGAAAGTAGTTAAATATCTCATGTAGTCTTTTGTGCTGCAACAGGTACACCCCAGATCAGACTATGTCTAGTATTTAATTTACATATTGTTATTACTTCAAAGCAACAATAAACCCAGCCATGACCATTACAGGATGGCCGGTGACACAACACTGATTAAAACATTCTACGTACTTGTTAATGACTCTAGATAAGGTCACAGTCTGACCGTGTGACTCATACAGTAGGTGTAATGGGCCTGTGGTATGGAATCATAAACCACGGAAAGACATTCTGGGATATGAATGTTTTTGTTCCTGCGGGTGACTGGTTGAGGTTTTAGGGACACCCCACCCTCTCGTTTGGATAGTTTTACAAACCCCAGTGGTCACATCCAAGTGATTTTAGTGAACGAGTAATGAGTTACAATGGCCAGACTCCATAAATCTGAATGCTTTTACGATCATCATAGTTTATGTTTGGTTATTGTTATAAACCACTAATTGGAAAAATACTATATAAAAGCTATGTTTGTTGTGAGTTTGTCTTATATAAGAAATAACAATGTTTTCATAATGTTTCCAAATATTTTGAAAGATGCAATAAACTTGCCTTATTGTGTCAGAATAAATGAATTAGGTCAGTTACTAGAGTGTCTCATTTATGCATTTGTGACATAATATCCATTTTAACTTTGTCTCTTTCTCCAATAGACACCAATGAGAAGTGCATTGTGGGGCAGGGTGAAGGGTACCGCGGCACATGGAGCATCAGCCATTCAGGAGCAGAGTGCATCAACTGGAACTCTACGTCTCTGAGAGGAAGGAGGTTCACAGCTACAAAAGGGGACGCCAGCAGTCTTGGACTGGGCAATCACAACTTCTGCAGGTATATGTGACAAGTGTAATCTGTTTAGTCTCTGAGAATCTGTAGGAATTAACTGCAAATATTCATTGTGTCCATGCAAATCAAGGGGGAGGGTCTCATCGTCCGAAACATACTGGTCAAATTTGAATTAGGACATGTTTTTTCATTCTTTATGTGAGCCAACATGTTTACTCATTGTCCTTACCTTTAATTTCCCCCCTCAGGAACCCCGACCAGGACAGCACTCCTTGGTGTTACATCTATAAGGGCACTCAGATCGTCTGGGAGTTCTGTTCTATGCCCAAATGTCCAGAAGGTACATCATTAACAAAAGCTAATACGCTGAAATACTACTAATCAAATTATTAATTTCTTTGACACTCCGTTCCTCTGTGTGTTTTGGAGCAGATAAGTACCAAAAGTGTGTGCTTGGCTCCGGCCAGTCATACAGAGGCACAGCGTCTGTCACTAAGAGTGGCTCTCGTTGTCTCCCGTGGGACTCTCCTGTTATCAAGCGTAAGGTCAACAATGCTTGGAGATCTAATGCATTAGAGCAGGGACTGGGCAGCCACAGCTTCTGCAGGTAGACATGCCAGCACCATTATTCATTGTTAGATGTTCTCCTTGCATGCAAAAAGATGAGAATAACTCATTGCATTTATTTTTCCTTTATCTAATAGGAATCCAGACGGTGATGAAGGTCCATGGTGTCACACCTACAAGAACATGCAGCTGACCTGGGAGCTGTGTGACATACCTAAATGCTGTGAGTTCCTATTTTTCCATTGTTTAATTTTGCAGCAATGTTAAAACACAGAAGGGAAATTATCAACACTGATGCTAGAAGTTCATAAAGTTTCTTGCAATCAGACTTACATAACCATACTTTCTTTTTTAGCGAGACCTCCATCTATCATCAGCTCTCTCGGCCCACGTGCCCCCACCGCTAACATCAATAATAGAGGTAGGACATCTTCCCATCCAATGAAAATTACCCAGAGTCCATTTCCTCTGATGTGTTCAGTGTGTGGACCATAGTTTTTACGGTTATTTAACCACTATTCTGCAACCTGTCCTCTGTGTAGCAACATGTGGGCAGCGCTTAGACAACACCCTGAATCGACCGGCGTTCCGCATGTTTGGGGGCAGAGAGAGTGACATCACGGAGCAGCCGTGGCAGGCAGCCATTAATGTTTACCAGGCCCGTCACAGAAAACACTTTCACCGATGTGGTGGAGTCCTCATTGACTCGTGTTGGGTCCTGTCTGCTGCACACTGCTTCGAGGACAAGTAAGGATGACTCACATCCTTCACACACATATAAAATACATAATTTATATTATTCCATGCAACGCAACATACAAACTTTCTTCTTCAATCTTTTTTCAGTGATAAAGCAGAAAAATTGGAAGTGATTTTGGGAAGAACGTTTCGGAAGCAGAATTCCACCAGCGAGCAGATTTTCAAGGTTGAGAAGTACTGGATCCACGAGAAATTTGACAACGAAACATTTGACAATGACATCGGTGGGTGAACATTTTAAGAGACAATTATCATAATTTTTTTATTTGTTTAAAACATTTTTGCATGTAAAATTCTATATATCACTGTATCACTGGAAACTTTATTATAAAAATGTCAAATTTTCATGAACTAAGAAAAATAGCATTTTCAAACAGAGTTTTGGCATGCTATAAAGTTAATGAAGACAATTGCCTGATAGACTTTAGTTACCATGTTTTTCCCCAGCAGTGATGATATGGAACCTTAGGTTGGCAGCAAATGCTTTTTAAAACTTTAAAGCATCCGTCTGTGTTCATCTCACATTTTCCCAGTGCATTACCCTGACTTTTCCTCTGGTCACTTTCCACATGCAGCTCTCTTAAAGCTGAAGACGGACTTTGGCATCTGTGCTATAAACTCTCCGGAGGTTCTTCCTGCGTGTCTGCCTGAACGTGGGCTGGTTCTGCCCGACTGGACTGAGTGTGAGATCTCAGGCTATGGAAAAGATTCAGAATGTAAGCAAACATCCCTCTTTTGCATTGCTGCTATTGTGGCAAATGTATATTTGTTTTGACTAACCAGTAGATGGCAGTGTAAGCCTTTTCACAAATCTATAATGTAATGTAAAACCTCACTCCACAGTTTCTGCAGAGTACTCTGAGCGTGTTAAGAGAGGATACGTTCGCCTGTGGCCCAAAGAGCGCTGCGTCCCAAATGTGCTGTCTGGGCGCACAGTTACCCCCAACATGCTGTGTGCAGGTGACACCCGAGGCCTGGACGATGCCTGCAAGGTGAGAATTTTTACATGACAAACTCATTAAGTCAATGCTTTTTACTCTTTCAAATTTTTCCTTTCTCTTTCTTCATTTGGCCTCTTGACCTTCACCAACAGGGAGACTCTGGTGGCCCGCTCGTCTGTCAGAACAATAACAAGATGACTCTGATGGGTGTGATCAGCTGGGGTGATGGGTGCGGGCAGAAGGATAAGCCTGGGGTCTACACCCGTGTCACCCAATACATCAACTGGATCAACGACAAAATTAAGGCAAACCCGGTCTAAAGTAAGAGAGACTGCAAAGATGGATGACCATACCATAAACACAGTGGGTAAAACAGCAAATGCAGATATGTTTATCATTGATAAGATAGACAGATGGATCCACAGGACTCTTATTCTGTTGTTAATCTGTTGACGTAAATCCAAAATGATGGAGGTTTTAAACCAGCAGGACCACTCCTATTGAGAAGGACCTCAATTGTGAGTTTTTATGCTCAATGTAGCTCAGAGCTCTAAAGTTTGACTTACTGTGTTGAATGTGACAGTATATATGGACAGAAACACAGGACAAACCCTTTTTCCTCCTTCTAGGCCATTTGGATCTGGATAATCCTTTTTGTCTCTTCACGCATACAACATTTTCTAAATATGGCATCCACCAAACTGGAGGTTCAGGTAGTGAACCTACAATAACAGGAAGAATTGGAAATATCAGTATTTTCCTCTGCTCTTTCTGGTTGGCTTTATGCTGGTTTATACAAAAAAGTCACAGTGGTACACCTAAGGTCAGTAGTGCTTTTAATTCAAAAGAACACTCAACACAAGCATTTACTTTGCACAGCACAGTATGTCACATAGGAATGTAGGCCTTTTTTAAAGTTATGTGCAAAGATTATGTTACACACTTGTCCTTTAGATGTGAGGTTATGTTGGCTTAATTTGTTGTATTGCAAAATGTTCTGCATTTGCCTACTTTGGGGCTTTATGGGTTCCAGACCCCAAACACAAAATGTATCTGCTGGTTCAGATTCTGCTTGTTGTCTGCAGTTTGAACTCCTTTAGCTCCCTGCTAAAGTATCTATGTTGTATTGATGTCTCTATGTTTATAGCTTTTGTTTTTAGGTTGTTGTGTGGTGATTGTTGGAGCTTGTATTGCAAGACAAATTTCCGTGTATACGGACAATAAAGTGCTATCTATCTATCTATCTATCTATCTATCTGCTACCTTGTGGATGGGATTAGATTTGGACAAGTGGAAGTTCTGAGATATTCACTCCATTCAACAAACCCTGTTCTGTGTTCTCCCGCTCTGGAAGTCTGTTTTTAAATCAGATATTCCGACATTTCTCCACCAGACACCTGGGTTGAGCCCAGTATGCACTGTATATAGCATGTATATTGTATGAATATTGATTTTACTTTAAACTGCTTAATTGCTGCAAAGCCTTAACAAAGTCCCTTTGTTTTGTGACTGGGGTTTAGAGTTTTTTTTACTAAGTTAATATTTATGTGTATTTTATATTGTATTGGAGAAACTACTTTTGTACTGTAGTTTGATAATTTATTGTCTCTGTCAATATAACCACATCTGGCAACATACTCCTTTGTCAATAAATAATATTTGAAATAAATCTTTTTATGCTTCATGCTTTTTGACCATGGAATTTTTATCATCTTCAATAAATCACCGATAAATGAGTTACATCATGACAGCTTCACAAAGGTCACTGAGGTAACAATGAAAAGGACTCAGTTTATGATCCTCTGAATAAAATGACGTTTCCTCGAGCCCATTTCTGGGTCATGACTGATGAAATTCTGTCAGCATGTTGGAAATTAAGTGACAAAGTTTTTTGTATCAGTTGAGTTAATGTTGTTTTAATCATTATAACATGTTTGTTCTATCTTACGTGTCTGAACCATTACTGCAATATCCAAATCCGAGAAGATATTTCTTAGACTTGTGTGCATGTTTTTTTCTCTTTAATATTCATGTGTTAATGTTTCAGATGAACTGAACAGTTGAATTAACTTGTAATAAACAGTTAAGTAGTACTGGCCTCCCCAGGTTTCAGCTTTCTCACTGTATGTGTGAGATCTCGTTCAGTCCCAGTTTACAGATTAGAACTTGTGTGTCTGATGTTGTCTGCCTATCCAACTATGTTTTGTGGATGACCTTGTGTACCTTTGCCTGTACCCATTACTCGTTCAGAAAATGTAAGAAACGGACATTTCACTAATTTGAAAGAACAAGGTTCAATTTATTCATCCATAAACTATGGAAATTACAGTGCCCCTGTCCTATTCAATAATGCTAATTACAAAAAACTTTGGAATGAAATGGCCATAACATAAAACCATAGATAAAAACAACAGAAAACTACCTTCCATGATAAAACTGTAAATACAATGAAAAGCAAACGGCATATAGGATTAAATTACAGTTCATGTCCTCCTTAAAATGTTCTGGTTTTAGCCCACTGTACCAGACTGTACTTCTGTCCCTTGTGGAATTCAGTGATAGCATGTGTGTGTATCAAAAGTTAATAATTAATTTCCCCGTTTGATTGCATATATAATACAAAGGAGATGTTATTTACCAGTTGCAGCAAATTATATAAAATTCTGTTATATGGCCATAAACAGTTTGCAGTAGGGAAATGTGAAGCCATGTTTGAGCTGTGCAGTGTTTGCAGCTCGTTTAAAGTCGGGCCGTCCGGCTGCAGGCGAGGCTGTCTGTCTCACACAGGTAGGAAATGCAAATGAGATCAGTTAGAGCTGCTCTTCACATTTTCTCTCTATCGCTCACTTTCAATCTTCAAAACCATTTGCATCCAAAGACCGAAACAAAGACATTTCCCCATGACTTGAGCTGCGAGAGTCGACCCCAAATCATGACAATGGTAAAGAAATGTTTTATTTTTGTAATATTTTGGTTTACATTCTGATAATTTTGGGTGGAGTGAGAAGGAAGTGAACAGGTGTTGTTAATGTTAGAGTTGAGTCAACTGTAAACCTCCCATGTAGTTAACTTTTATTTCAGCATGTTTTCTTAGGGAGTTCTGAATGGGGGAAAGATGTGATGGCAGCTACACTGTTAAAAGTTGTGATTGTGTGGAGTGTGAAGGCAAACAGTAAAAATAACCCAGACGATTCATGGTGTTTGAATATAATCTGAAAGTAAAAACACCTGCTGGTATCAGCGTTGTGCTTTACTATAGAATTAAGGTCAACAAGTTTGTTAAACTTTCTTTTATGTTTGTTCTTTGCTGAGTGGTCCTCCATAAAATGTGTTTCTTAGTTGACTAAGTTGAAGTCATTAGATTTCAATCAAACATTTTTCAGTGTTTTAAGTTTTAGTTTAATTTACTAGGATTTCAAAACATTATTGAATCAGTTGATACAAGAGATTTTTTAATCTGAAATGTATCAAATTAAAATATATTGGAAAGCTAGCAAGCACATATGTTGCACATACTGTACATGCATTATTTGTTTCAGGTAGACCGAATAGTGTCACTTGTACATAGTTACATAAAACATCTCAAGCTTCATATTTAGTTTGTAGTTGTTAGATTTGAACTATTTGAAATATAGATACTTTTCTTGCCAGTGATATTTCTATCACTTTCCCATAATGTATATCAGACTCTTTTTTCAGTGAACATGACCATGCAGTAGTTTGGATGGTGCTGTTGTTCACTGAGAGATGGTGTTGGAGTTCAGTCTGCAAAGTTTCAGGCAGGGAAAAATGTATTTATCTGATAACAAAAAAGACTGTCTGAGACTGAGAGGAGTTTGTTTATTTCAACGTTTAATTTTGGTGGTGATCTTTTTGAATAGTTTGATTATTTTGTCAGGTGCAAATGTTCCCAAATGTGTTGATCTCCTTGTAGAGAGTCACAGAAAAACAGACCTATTTTCTTTCACAGTGAGAACACGTCTGATCATAACATGTTTGCTCATATAGTTTTCACTCTCTAGCCAATTTGGTAACACGGATATTATTGTGTATAGGTAATATCTCACTACAGTAAGTAAGTAAGTATTCGTGGAGGGGTAAAACAGCTCTACGGTCTCATGTGAGCCTTCTTCCTGCTTTAATATGAGTTATCTGTTGTCAACTATTCATGCAGATAAAATGTTTTGTGGTTGGAGGAGTTCCCTGTGTATTCACATGTTGAAAACAAACGTGAAAAAAAATGGAGGTCCAGTCTGTGATGTGTGAATGCACTTAAACTAGTATGGAAAAGAGAAGAGCAGAAAGTGTTGAATATCGATCAATGGAATATTGTGTTTAAGAATATACAATATTTGGTCAGCTTAACTAAAAATGGAAAGAAATACTCAGCACATCTTAATGGCTCTCTCTCTTCTCAAGTATAAAAATTCTAAATTATAGTAGCTATCGTAGCTGGTTATTTTTTCTAATATAATTGCTAGTGATAACACAGCTACACTATTACTATTGTCTGAATAGTGACACATTTGAATGAATGTCATCGTGTCTTGTCCTTGTTTGCATCAGCTTTCACTTCATGGTTACATGACTTTTTCCTTTTTCCTCCTGTTGGCGTCCTGGGCGGTGATAACACATTTCACTGAGACTTTACAGGTGGCTCATCAGAGGGAAGTTACAACAGGCTGAAAACAAAGCAGAACATTGTCACTGTAACTTGACCCGGCCTTAAAATGCAGATATTTTTGGAATTACTGTGAGAGGTCATACTGTAAATACTGTAGCAGAACAGTAATGTATCTCTTCGTCATTTTTATCGCCTCTCACCTGCTCCTCATTTATCAGCAGTAAAGCAACTGTGACACTCTGATATTTTGTGTGCCAATGTGAGAGCTAGAAACTCTGCAGTCCCTCCCTCCTCTGTCCGCCTATGATAATTTACTTTACATCAAAACTTCCCCTACGGCTACCTGGCACTGTGGGAAAACAGATACTGTCGCTCCACTTCCTGTTTTCACTTGACATGCCGTGTGCGTTTATCTCCGCCAACCCCAGTTAAATCCCTGCAGATGAACTCTTCTGTGTTTGAACCAATAATGGGGATAGATCTCTGCTTCAAAACAACACTGATTGCAAATGTAACCAGGCAAGTCAATAAGAACAAATTATTTTTTACAATGGCGGCCTGGCAAGAGGCAAAACCTCCTGAAGGAGGGGGGGTAGGGGCTTACCTAAAACCAAAAGTCACAGAGATACAACTCATGAGGATAAGATTCACCAGAACTAAATAAGTTACAGTGAAAATACTGAAAATCTACATATAAACAAATAGGTAGTACTTAGATCTTTCACTTATGTAAAAGTATCAAAGTGTAGAAATACTCTGTAACAAGTAAAAATCATGCATTCATTATCATGTACATGCATTATGTTAGATATATTAGCATCAACATATAGGTAAGTACTAATAAGTAGCAAAAATAAAAGTACTCATTGTGCAGAATGGCCCATTTCAGAATAATGTATGTCATATTATTGGATAATAATTATTGATGCATTAATGTGTACATTACTTTAACGTTGCAGCTGGTAAAAGTGGAGCTAATTTTAATCACTTTATATACTGCTGGGTAGTTTGTGAATGCCCCTCTCGGGTCAATAAAGTCTCATCTTATCTTAACCTCCAATAATACATCATCATTTATTTTTTATTATATGTTAAATTGCATTTATTACTCTGAATCTACAAAGTAACCAGTAACTACATACGTGGAGTGAAAAGTATCATATTTTCCTCTGAATTGTGGTGGAGAAGCTTAAAGTAGCATACAATTCCAGTAAAGTGAAGTACAAGTCATCGATACTTGGTGACCTTCCACAAAAAGCAGTCACTGACTCAGGCCTGACAATGAAGCTGATAAATAACTACTAGTTAATGATTACAGGCATGCTCGAAATACTTATATGAGGTTTCTGTGTTTTTCAGAGCTTCTTTGGAAAACTGAAGAATCTGTAAGTATTTAGGCATTTAGCAAAACCTCATTAGTGTTGCTGTTAATTTATTATGCATGAAATAAAATGGTACTGCAGCATCTTACCTGTCCTCTTCCTGTCAGACACAGTGGACCTCCAGCTCCACCCAGAAGGACAGGTGAGATTTTTACCTGAATGACAAATGAAAAGGAAAATGTTTTGATTCCTCCTTTCTTTGTTTCCTCACCAGATTACAGACTTTTATTATCTATCAATGTCTTTTCCCAACAGATGACAATGCAGGGTTTGGGTGGCCACAGGATGAGTTTGTGAGTAGAAAGATAACACTTTCCTGATTTTTTGCTATTCTTAAAGGTGCTACATGTGGAATTTTAATCATCTTTATCTTATTCTTATGATATCACCACATTTTCCATAAGCCCTGTTGCTTCTTTTTGTAGGGGATACCATATTGCTGCTTGTCCATCCCCCTCTCTATGACAAGAAGTGTTTAATGATGACTTCTTTATCTAAATTAATTATAAAATAGTTTTTCTATTGGCCTTTCACTCAATCAGAGCTTTGTTGCTTACAGCATATAGAACTGCAGCAGATTTCCTGCATAGTTTTACGCTGTTGCACAATGGATTGTAGCTGTAGCTATGGTTTCATTAACTGATACTCTTGTATTAATGTCTTAGTATTAATGTGGTGATTTCTATTTGTGAAAATACACCTTTAAAATAGTAATATATTTTCTAATTTTCTCAGGATGACGATGAAGGTGACATGTATGAAGCGCCTCCCTGTGAGCGTCCGGCTCTGAAAGTCTCTCCGAGAGAAGAGGAGGAGAACGTTTATCTCGGTAACAGCACTGCACTGAGTCATAAATGCAGATAGGGTTAGGGTATAAACAGTTCCTGTTCAGCATACTTTTGACAATTCTTTTACTTGATGCTACTTTTTGCAGAGACGACGTCCAATCCTGCTATTCCGCAGAGGCAGGCAGCACCTCCACCCAGATTAGGCAAACCCTCGGTAACAACCGCTCACTGTACTCAAAGTCTGTTTCTGTGTGTCTCTGCATCCGTCAAGACATTTAAAATGTGTTTAGATATGTTGCATTTCTTTTAATTAAACAATCTGTCATCCAGAAACCTCAACAGCGTGCAGAGGATTTCTTCCATGATCCCAAAACTAAGAAACGTGAGTCATTCATCTGTATTCATTTGCATGTACACACAACAGTGCTTTTTGGGGATTTTGTTCATTCATTGTATAACCTCACCTCTCTTCGTCTCTTTAACCCATTTATTCAGCACCTGAGATAGACAGAAATGAGAAGCCTGGGAGAAAGAAGATGATACCTCCTCCACCGGTCCGCTCTGCTCCTGCTCCAGGCCCTGCATCCAACACTGAAGAAGGTGCAGTGATCACTTCTACCAACACAAATAAGCCTTTCATAGAATCAATTATCAGCTTGAAAATGACTGTTCACTGAGAGGAAGGTTACTATATTAATGAGGTGATATGAAAACCCCATATACTCAAATAAATATTTGTTTTATTAGTTGTGTGCTTCCACAGAAATACAATCCCTTGATAAACATAATCCCACCCAATGAAAGCTTTTGCATTTGCTGTAGCTGCTGCACACCTGTTGTCTCATAGACCATTCCCAAAAACAAGAATTGTGTGTAATGTTTCCAGCAGTAACAGCGGTTTGTTTGGAATAAATAAATACAAGCAAAACTGAACTGAACAGAATGAGCAGAGACTGCAGCTGTTACTGAAACATAGGAGAGAGTGCCACCTATTGTTGTGCCACTGAGCTGCATCTTAAGCCTCAGAGACTCAACTTAATCTGCGAGAACACCAAAGCAATCATCACTTTGCACCGATAATGTTGCCAAAATTGTCACATTGTCTCATGTCAATAAAAGATTATTTCTACACCCTTTGGCATTGACCGATTGTCTGAAACTTCAGATCAAAGTTTCATGAGAAAACTATGTAAGATTCTCTACTTGAATATTCCTCTGTGTCCCACTTTTGAACTGCTCGGAATAATCTCTCTATTACACATTTCTAAATACCTGAAACTTTTCCTATTAATCTCACTAACCGAAGCCAAGAAGGCAATGTTCCAAATCTGAAAATTAAAAACTGATGTATACATGACAGTTAAATCTAATGAGAGATCATTCAAACCTGGAGAAATTTACAACATCATTAAAGACAATTTAAAATCCTGGTCACACAGGTTGGATTCTTCTACTTCTTTACCTTCTGCCCCAATAATATACTACAGCACAGAATGGGTTACACATTCTCTGGTGCCCTGTGTTTGACTGCATGCGTTGGTGACTCTTTTTAATAATGTATTCAATCTTTTTTGGGCTGTTCACCATCACTAAAGGCTTGTATGATAACACAACAACACAGATCACTGCCAGTATTTTCTTTCTGCATTTCAGATGTGTATCTGGATCCAAATGAAGAACAGGTAATATAAGATAAGATAAGATAAATCAACAATTCTAAAAGCTTAATACATAAGGAGCAAAGAGCCTTGGTATGAGAGAATAATGGGTATAATAGGTAATAAAAGGTAATAATGGCCATGCTGTACACATGTATATGATTGGATGTTACCAGCCACATACGGTAGCTGTGAATGAGACAGTCATTACAAAGCATAAATGAAACTAATACTTATAATAAAAGTGTCAGTGCTCTGCCTGAACAGTGAAATGTTATGCTTCATTACTGCTCCCCCCCAACTGTTGACACATTTCTCCATGTATAATATGTAAATATGTAATATCATGATATAACAATATTTGTCATTTTGTGTTTCAGGAAGATAATGATGAGCTGTATTTAGAACCTACAGCTGGTAGGTTTCATCACACTTCACCAAAATAAGCTCTGTACTTTAAGTTTGCATGAACAGTTTAAAAATTTTTTTTTCCAGATGATGAAAAGTTAAATACAAATTCTAATTTCCTTTCCTTCTGCTCCTCAGCTTGCCCTCCTGCCGCTCGTGGGCTGATGAGGATGCCTCCATCTGCCAAGACAACATTTGTACCTTCTCCCATACCTTTGTAAGTGCACTTCAACCCAAAACAGCTTTCTACCTACTGCCTAACCAGAGAAAGTTGATACGCACTAACCAGTGATATAATCTGTCTGCATAGCTTCTTACACAATGCCACGTCAGACAGTGATGCTACTGTGTTTTTGCAGCAAAATGCAAATGTGGCAGATATACATTTGATATTACACAGTAAATATCTGGTACTAAACACGTAATGAAAATTAACATTCTCATCTGCAGGATGAAGCCTCCGGTTCCCAGAGCTCAGTCTGTGAGTGTGTCCATTCATCTCAGTGTTTAGTCTTATCATTTTCTTATGCTAAGCTCTGTCCTAATTTAAAGTAAGACTGATTTAGAAATGGAAGTTTTCATTCTCTCACTCTGTTTCCATTTCCTACGTAGGAAATTAAACTCATCAGTATGACACAGCAGTAACTTTTTATTTGCCTCCTTTCAGAATTCATTTTTGCCTTCCTTGAATGAGTTGACCCCGGGTAAGGACCCCATCTTCTCTACTCTTTAAAAACTGACCATACATCAGCAGAAACTACATCCAAAATAAATAATTTTGATCATGATAATGGAGAGTACATATCTTGTCTTTTTATCTCCTTCAGTTGAAGCAAGACGTGGCACATTTCCTACCAAACTCCCTCCACCAACTCCCAATGTTAAGCCCCGTCTGCCAGCAAACCTGAAGGAAGCCAAACCCAGGTAAGAGGTGAAGGGTCCAGAGAGGTTTGTTAGACAGATGACACATCAGTTAAAAGTGTTAAAACTGCAATGATTTATATTGATCTTCAGCATGTTTTTGCAGTTGATCCCATCTGCAAGTGCAATCGTACATCAGAATTAAATTCAGTGTATAACATTAGCCTTCTTGTCTTTATTCAAGCCTTCTGAATCCTCCTATGGCAGACACAAAGCCTGTGGGTAAGCTCCCATTTTTCAAACAGTCTTTTTTTATCCTAAGAGATGACTGTGATCATTTGGGGTCTGCTTAGAGTCTTCATTTAAAGTAATCCAAACATTGCATGGATCATACTTTACTTCTTTTTAACCATATTTATTAACCCTCTGACTGTTAAGTGCGGATTTCCCAATCATCATGTTTTCTATCTCTTTTAAGCCACCTCTGGTGGTATGAGGGCAACCAAACAATCTGGGAATGAGGTATGTTATTCAATTGCACACAGAAAATCTAACACAAGTTTGAGGACAGGTTTATTCTTGTTAATATATTTATGTCACATTACAGGACAAAGAATGGTTTGCTGGAGATTGCAACAGAAAGACAGCTGAGGATCTCTTATTGAGGGTCAACAAGGTAAACTAAACAGTGTTATGTTTCATTAATAATCAGCTAGTCAGTCTGGAGAGTCTTTTTAACCACAACCATTTCTTTTTATTCTTAACTGAACAAACTCAAGGGCTTAAGGCAAGGGTGTTGCACAGATGATGGGGAAATTTGCTGAGTGTTTATGTGCATATTTTTGCTGACAGCCAAACCTGAGTAAGACACCTTCAGGGCTTCCACGTCTTTTTACATTCACCTTCCCCCTAATTCTTCTTCTCTTTTAGCACTCATTGTCCTAACACAGCTTCCCAAACGTTTCTTCTCTATCCTTTTTATTCCCTATTCTTTGTGTCAATCTTGCTCACTTTTTCCTCTATTTTTCTTCTTTATAGGACGGTGCCTTTCTCATCCGTCACAGCTCAGCCCAGAGTGCGCGGCAGCCCTACACCCTCGCTGTGCTCTACCAGCAGAAGGTGTACAACATTCCCATCCGCTTCCTGGGAGAGACACAAGGTTACGCCCTCGGAAAAGAGGGCAAGAAGAACGAAGAGGTGAGAGCAAATTAAATTTAAGAGAGGGGAGCCGCAGGGGAGCAAACTAGAGAGAGAGAGAGAGAGAGAGAGAGAGAGAGAAGAAGAGAGCAGGATTCTGGAACTTTAGGCTTTTCATTTAATCACTTTATTTTCCTTTACCTTTCTCTCTCTCTCACTCTCTCTTTCTCTCTCTCAGATTTTCAGCACCCTCGACGAGATGATCTCTCACCACAAGAATAACCAGCTGCTTCTGATAGACAGCAAAAGCCAGGCCAAGCACACAGCATATTTAACCCACCCTGTACGCCCTTAAAACCACACAACTGGGAGCTTCTCTCATGGTATATCCATATGAGTTACAGGATAATTACAGGATAATTGCAGTTTAAAAAGTTTACTGTAGGTGTATTGTGTGTCCCAGAAGTGTAATTAGAACTATCAGTTCACCCAAAGTACTGTTTTCATGATGTTGTTTATAGATTGAAATAAACAATGCAAACTTTTACTGCACTGAACCATTGGCAGAGATTATGTAAACATCACCAACAGTTGCTCCAAAAGTTACACTCAGGTAAATGACAGCTTTAACTTACTGTAAAGCTCAGAGATCCTAAAGTTATGTCGTTTGACAGAGTGATTTTCCTGTTTTGTCATCGTTTTAGCAACAATTGCACAAGGTTAACTGTTCTCTCGTAAAAAGGAAAATGTGTCACTCACTGTATGTTTCCACAATCGGATGAAGAAGGGATGATGTTATTTTCAGTTCGCTGTATTTCACTCACTTTTAAACATACAAACAGTATGTCTCTGCTGTTACGTGATATCAAACCACATCACAAGAGCCTCCCAATTTGCAGCTAAAACCTTCACCTAACTTTGTGCCTCCTGCTCATTTCCATTTTTACTGTATGGTCATGTGTGATGAACCGTTGAGATACATATCTCCATGAATCATTTTATTTTAGTCACGAGTACAGATTTGTGTGTTTATCTTTTTCCAAGTTTAGTTAAGTTTGATGACTTTGATTTTGAATATACTGTCTGTTACAGGTTTCTTTTTTGTGTTATATTGTAGATATTGTGCAATACAGTCAAGTCAAAATGCATCTTTGCATGTTTTTATTTTATTTCTTTTACTACAGTTTCCGTATATGTTTACTGTTGTTGGCCAGTAAACATCTGGTCTTTATTTGTTTCTGCGGTGTGTGTGGTTCATTTAGAGAATAGGTTGATGCTTGATGAAGTCCTTTGATTACCTCCGCTGATGTCAATCCTTAACTTTGTGAAGGTCAATGTGGTGAGCGGTGGGTTTGTGGCTTTAACTAAGAAGCTGTGTATGTGCTGTGTGTGTGTGTGTGTGTGTGTGTGTGTGTGTGTGTGTGTGTGTGTGTGTGTGTGTGTGTGTGTGTGTGTGTGTGTGTGTGTGTGTGTGTGAACTGCTTCCCAGTGGCCACTGACCAGATGCTGCTGGTTACACCTGCTTCCTGTCGAGTAAAACCAACTTCTCTGCGACCAAACCATAAATCCTGGGCATGCCAGCATACAACATAGCAGAATCCTTCAAGATTGTAAAAATCAACTTTATGCAGATAACAACAACAACAACAACAACAACAACAACAACTCTCCAACCTTGTAAAATAATACATAACCCAAATTATGGCTCTAATGCGCCTGGAAGTCAAAATTACCTACAGAGTGAACATCAAGATATTATGTCTTTTAGTTTTTAGAATTGCCTTTTGTTTTTACAGTATTAAAATTGTTTCAGGTTGTCTTATCACATTACCTGGTAGATTTCAGTACAGGCTAAAAGATAGCATTAAAGGGCAACTATAATATAGCATTTTCAGGATTATACTTGCATTTTGTGTTTGTACTTTAAAGGTCCCATGGCATGAAAATTTCACTTTATGAGTTTTTTTAACATTAATATGCATTCTCCCAGCCTGCCTATGGTCCCCCAGTGGCTTGAAATGGCAATAGGTGTAAACCAAGCCCTGGGTATCCTGCTCTGCCTTTGAGAAAATTTAAGCTCAGATGGGCCGATCTGGAATCCAGAGAAAGGGGGGGTAATCTTGCTCCTTATGACCTCATAAGGAGCAAGATTACCTCCCCTTTCTCTGCTTTGCCTGCCCAGAGAATTTGGCCCACCCATGAGAGAGAGAGACATCATGGCTTTCAAATGAGCAAAGTGGCAGTTGGTCAAGGCCACACCTGCACCCTCCACCTTGCCCCCTCTCTCTCCTCCTCAATATCTACAGACAAAGAAATGCACATACTAAGGAAAGCTCATTGTGGGACTGGCTCGTAGTGGCTGTAATTCTGCACCAAGGCTGAATTTCAGGAAAAAGACTTCAGTAACAGTATTAGGGGACCACTAAGGTCTATATAAAAGCATCCAAAGAGCACCATGTCATGGGACCTATAGGGCCCTATTTTAATGATCTGAAACGCAAGTATGAAACGCAAAATGCAAGTAGCTTCGTTTATTATTTGTTTATTATTTAGATCCCCATTAGCTACTCCATTAAGCAGCAGCTATTCTTCCTGGGGTCTTAACAATTTTTACCAAAATACTAACATCAAAGCTGTGGGCGGATCTTGGGCGCTGTTGCTATTATAACGGCGGGATAAATGAGTCTTGCGCCCGACGCAAATCTAAAATGGGTTGGTCTGAAGTAGCTAGGTGTGGTTTGGGCGTAACGTGCAATAAACCAATCAGAGCGTCATCTCACATACCCTTTAAGAGCAGGCGCGCTTGTTCCATGGCGGATTGCTATTATAACGGCGGATTTTCCTGGCGCACGCCAGCGGGAGCTGTCCGGGATGCGGCAAAGTAATAAATGCCCGTCTTGACCGGGTGGCGATGTTGCTGCGGCCTCTCAGGCGCATCTCCTCAAGTCTGGAGAGGATTGCTGCAGCCATAGAGTGTGGGCCTCCAAACGCACCTGTTGTGCCCTTTCCTCCTCCCCCCACTCCATCTCCGTCCACCCGCTCCATCAGGAGCGCATCGCGCATTACTCCCGGACCAGATTCCGCCGGACTGTCCAATCCCACCGTAGTTCAACATCACGTCTCCTTAAGTCCTCTAATATTTCCTCATTTATGTCATCAGCACATCCATGATTCATGGAAATGTTCTATAAAACACAACAAGCCACAAAGAATGCTGCGACTTTTTGAGGACTGTACTGTAAAGTGCCTCCTGACCTATCCAAACACCTGAAGCGCATTTTCAGTAATATTTTTCTTTGTAATTATGTATGGTTTGCAAAAATGGGAACTGCTGCGTCCGTGTAGATGAGAGAAGTGTATGCGCGTTGTGCACACGCTACATTATGGCCAAGCATGCGCCCCTAAAATAGCATCTGAATAACGCGCTACTGACTTTAGACCAGGTTTTTACTGGTCAGTGGCGGAATTGTTTTCTGAAACTGCAAAATAGCACCAGGTAACGTTTGCGCCGGAACACGCCTCCTCTTTTTGCTGAACCACCCCCGGGAGCGCAAATACATTCCCTAATTTACCGACGTGCGTCTGTGGAGGGAAAAGTCCGCTGTGCGTGGGGTGCAAAATAGGAATGATACATGCGTCGGTGTACAAAGGCAATTGCGCTGAGTGCAAGATAGGGCCATTAATGTTAAAAAACACTTTATTTTTCTCTCAATGCCCATGGCTGCTGCACCTGTATTCACCCTCTGTATGAGACGCTCTGTAGGAGCACCTGTCTCTTTATCCCTCCTCCCGATTAAAAGCCCAGTCTGCTCTGATTGGCCAGAGCGCTTCCTGGAAACTCCGGAGCCTCCGCTCCGTCACTCTAAGGGGCCGTCCACACGGAAACGTTTTTTTGTGCAAACGCACATGTTTTGCATCGTTTGGGCCGACCGTCCAGACGAATCCTGCAAACGCACTGCCTGAAAACGCACTTTTTTGAAACCAGGTCTCAGGGTGAAAAAATCCAAAAACGGCTCTCGTTTGGCTTCGTATGGATGGTGAATACGGATCCGTATCGATGATGTCATCGCCACACCCCTCTTTTACACCCTCTCCCACGGCCGCTGACGCACACAACTGCGGTGAAGCTAAGCGAGCATGTCCCATCTCCATGGTCAAACCAGCTCACTTCATCTAAATACTCTGCTCCCTGACCCTTCCCTCTGGATTCTACACAACATATATTGCTAACGTTATGTAGCCAACGTTAAACATCGCTAAAGTAGCTGACCGCTCCAGCAGCGAAGTAACGTTAACTGCTATGGCTATCTGTTTATGAAGTGGAAGTAGATAATTTATCAACTAGCTAGCTAATCTGTCTGCTTATCAACTCCCTAAACGGATTATAGTAACTTTTACCACGGCTTATTGTAGAAAGGCTACTGCAAGAAAAACGTATAGATTATTAAAAAGACATCATTCATGGATCATTGATGTTTGTTTGACTGCCGATGTTAGAGCTAGCGAACGTTAAGCGGCCGTTAGCTTCGCTGCTAGCGCGCTGCAATCATGCAAAATAAAAAGCAATCCAACAGCACATTATACAACGTAAACAAAGACACGTTTTCTTGCGGCAGCCTTCATAAAATGAGCAGTGGTGAAAGTTATTATAGTCCACGGATGTATTAAGAGAAAATGATAATCTAGCTAGTCATGTTATGATGGGAAGTGGAAGTGACTATGCTCTTCTTCTCCGTTTTTTTTGGTAAATTTTCTGTAGCAGAAACATATAGGCCTGGCATATGAAGTAGCGTATTGAGTCATTTACAAGTGGATTCGTTTGGACGCAACTATTCTTGAAACGAATCCAGGGAAGACGGGTAAAAAAAAGATCGTTTTGGTACATGTGGACGGGGCCTAAGGGGGTAAGCGAGCATCCGCAAAGCGTACCTCCTATGGAGACATTTTGATGCTAATATGCCATCACCTGCCATTAGCATTCCATTTACTGCCATTCATTTAGCCGTCACTTTGACAGCAAATAACTTTACATCTGAAGTGTTTAAAGACTCTATTTGTCCATTGTTTATTTCTAAAGAAACACGGCAATGTATAAAAGGCTCCATTACCTTGTATCTCATGTTATGGCTCCATAGCAGCCGTTTTTGTAAAAATAGGCCAACGATTGTGTCATAACCACACGACTTACTGTTGCATAGTAGACAAATTACCATATACTGAGAAGAAGCTCAAGTTTTGACTTACATTAGCTGTTTAAGTTTAATTACTAATGTTAACTAGCATTTTAGCAATAATTAGCCTGTGCCTATGTTATCTCCTTACTTATACCTACGCTCGCCGTCTCTGCAAGATTCAGAATTATTGAGATTTCTCTTGGCACAGCTACTAGAAGACTTACAACTTTCAGACAGGTTGCTCACGTCACATCTACGTTGTCATGCTCAGTTTGAGGCTGCGCAGCAACGCTCAGCCCTCAACTGCAACACGGTATATAGCAGGACTTTGTTCTCTCAATACAGGGGTCTTCAACGTTTTTTTAAGCCAAGGACCCCTTAACTGAGAGAAAGATAGAGCAGGGACCCCCTACTGCATATGTTGTATATTAAGTTGCATAATAAACACGTCTACAGTAACGTGTAGGGCGGCCTAAAGCCTTTATACATACCTTTTTTGCATATAAATACTAAGCTATTAAAATAGCCTAATAAGTGTTGGTGTGATTTTATAAACCATGTTTTAATGTTAAACATACATGTGGCACATTAAATCCTTAGGATGAACTGTATCTGTGGATGGCCCTAGTGACTATACCTATAGGCCTGTAAGCCTATCATCAGAGGGGAGTTATATTTGCTAATAATATGTTAGATTCATGTTAAGACTTTTTAATTTTTGAAAAAACTAACAAACAACACAACAATTAACAATAATTTGGAGGCCCCCCTGCATTGACTCTGAGGACCCCCTGGGGGTCCCGGACCCACTGTTGAAGATCCCTGTCTTAAAGGAGAACTCCGGCTGATTTGATTACCTGAATTTTGATCGCTAGATATCACCGAGTACTGTCAATAGGAAAAAAAACGACCAAAATGGGTGCTAGCAAACTGAAGTTGCTGTAGCTAATGGCCAGAGCTCCCAGTTAGCTAAAATGCCAGTTGTGGGGGCATGTTTTAGAGTGCCTTTGTGCCTCTTAACTGCAAATGCAATTAAAATGTCTGTGCAACATGAACAGGGCCCTTACGTGACAACAAGATGCATGTTCAACTTTGACATTGTGAAGAAACCGTTTAAAATTAAAGTTTGTACTGTCACCTACCTTGCCTTGGTAGCTAGCTCGGACTCGGCATCCGGGTAGAGGGGGTTCAGCCAGGTTTCGGTGATAATCATCATGCAGCAGTTCTGTGTGTAGTTGTTCGTTGCTATGCTCATCCATTTTGTGTGCGATGGATCTGGGGTTGGTGAGTAGGAGGCTTGGCAGTGGAGGTCTGTGTGGTAGTATCCTTAGCCAGGCTAGCAGGCCCGACCGGCATCCACACATGCCAGGGTCGAGGCCACTGTCCTGTGTCTCGTCTTCATTTGTTCTCACGCGAAGTGGTACATTCTGCTCCTGTTTCACTTGTTATTATTATTCAATGTACTTTGCTTGAGGCCACTGTGATCCTAACTATATTATAGTTATGGCTTAAGCTATATACGCATACACCAAAACCCACTTGGTCTCTTATGGAAACCTTTTACATTCTTGTTATATTTATCTGCAAATAGTAAGAACATTATTGTACACTATCTTATGCTTTATTAGCAATATAAAAAGATTTGAATCAACTGTAAATAAAGTGAGTTTTTATTCTTGATACAGTTTTTCTGTGTTTTGATAGGATCCACTACTTTACAGGGTGATCATACTGTAAATGTCTATGCAGCACCTAATTCTGCCCTTTGATACAACATCTTACCACATTTAGCAATTGAGGAAGTTACTGTATTGTGTGAATCAGATCCTTTTGCAACAGTAGCTTTTTGATTTCAAATGATGTATGTGCTTTACACATCCCATGTGTAATAATGACTCACATCAGTAGGGTAAAGGCCTTTGTTGATTAATAGGAAGTATTTTCAGACCAACCGCAAACAGCTGACAGGTCTAAAGGTCTTTTTAACACTGCAGTTTTTTAAAATTTTGTTTCCATATGCAAAAATGAGTCCACAGACTCATCATATGCATTTCACAAGACCAGAAAGTTTGTCTTAATAGCAAATTAAGGGCAATGCATGACAGAAAGGTTTGCTAAAAACTTGACTTACTGTAGGCTAAGAGTATTTTTTTTTAATTAATTGATCAATTGTGTATATAATAATAATAATAATAATAATAATAATAATAATAATAATAATAATAATAATATATTAATAATGATAATAGTTTCAGCTCCTTGGAAACACATTGAAACGTCAGCAGTCCAGTCAGGTACAGAGCGTCTATTCATACAACAACACCCTTTTTTTGATGGAAAGATGAGTGTGTGTGTGTGTGTGTGTGTGTGTGTGTGTGTGTGTGTGTGTGTGTGTGTGTGTGTGTGTGTGTGTGTGTGTGTGTGTGTGTGTGATTTTGAAGAAATCATGCAAAGGTGGGGCGCTTGTCACGAGCCCTGATTTCGAAGTTTGTGGGAAGGAAGGGGGAAGGGGCTGCGGCGGAGGGGTACAAACTGCACATCCGAACGTTTGCACTGACATCTCGGAGGGAAAAAAAAGAATCCACAACACTGGGAGCTTATGAGAAGCCATTACTTACAATAACTCAGCGAGGGTTTTTAGGACAGCCCCGAATCCTTACAAGGCTCGTGGATGAACTGGTTTACGCACCAGTAGCAGGCTAGTTGAAGTGGACTAGTTTTCTTGGCGGAGGTGCGGAGTTTATGATTCAGGATTCAGGATTGGTGTAGGGGGACTACTGAATGGGAGCAGTCACTGGATTCGTGTGATACCAACGCAAGCCAACCAGACCACCTAGGCTACTGCCCATCATATCTGACTTTTGGGGACGTTTAGGGCACAAACAGAACAAGATCACCGCTATTCCTCCTTCTGTCCCCTTCCCCTTTCCTTTCTCACGGATTCTTCAGAAAGATAAATTCTCCAGACATGGCTCAGATACTGCCGATACGATTTCAGGAACATCTGCAGGTAAGCGGACGCAGAAAAGCCCTACAATTAATTGCAGCTCATTTTTTTTTTGCGCAGCTCCTCGACCATGTAGGTCCGCGCACACATGGCACATGTCGCATTTAAATGGAATCTGAAATAGGGCTGCAGGGTGGTGCTCAATATAGCTACAGGCCTAGTTTTCTCCTGCCGGGCAGATGATGACTTGTAAAAATTGACCAGTCGGATCGTATAAAGCTCCAATGCGGACCTGTGTGTGTGTGTGTGTGTGTGTGTGTGTGTGTGTGTATACGCCGCAGTTTTCCCCATCAAGTGGAAAAACGCCGCTGTCATTTTCAATCCGCGTCGATGCAAACTGCGGTGTCTTGACACTTTATGCTGCAGACAACTGAGCTCAGCTGTTGGTAGTAACATTGTAACTGAGACCTGAATGGCACTTGCACTCCAGCTTTGTGGCTACCATGTTGTTGTCATGTCCTGCAGCAACATATTCCTACTGTGTATCTGCAAATGCTGGGCGTAACTGACAAAATCGCCATAATATATTGTTAAGATAGCCTAATGATTAAATGAGCTGTTTTTAGACCGTGTCCTTTCAGAATATGTGTGTGAAGAAGTATAAGCATTTATTTTGCACTCACTCAGTTGCAACACTTCTGAACACTTAAGTTCAGAAAACTGCATCACTCAGCTGTAATGCAGCCAGTAAAACAAATTATTTGAGTAATATCTTGATATTGCAATAACCCTATATGAAATCTAGTTTCATATTACAGCATCAATACTATTGACATGTGTCTTCCTGCTCTGCTTGTTGGTATTTTCATGCCAGAGGAGCATCTGTGCGGCTTCAAAATGATCAGCATCAACATGACAGAGTTCCAAAGGCCCTGTAGTTTTTGGTTGGCAGTCTCTTGGTGGAACCCCCCCCACAAAATACCCCTTTTTACAATCTGTGACAAAAAAGAAAAACAAACCAGTTATTTGGTCATCTTTGGAAAAACTATTTCCACTATGTCCCCATTTTTATCTCTGGTTTGGTTTTTGGTAATCACTGTCCCATAGCAGTGCTTGGTGCCTTGCAGCCAAAAGAGAAAGTTTGTGACGCACCCCTCCACCTCCCCTCGTCTGTAGCCTGTTGTTATGGTAACAGCAGGCAGTGAAATGGCCTTTCACTAGAAAAAAAGCACAGAGCCCCCACCCCCCTCTGCTCCCTTCCTCTGGCCAGTAGCCCCACTTTCGTCAGCCAAAGATCCTTTATCCTCCAAAAACTGTGCTGGCCAAGAGGCTTGCAGGCTACCAGACTCCTCTCATCGCTGACAGGCTGTTGCCCGCTGATGGAGGGCAGTGCAGATCCTGGCAATGTTTGGGTTATTACTTCAAATTGCTCTCAACAGCACATACCTTTCCCTTGTACATCTCCTAAGAAACCCTCCCCTTGAGTGATAAGCAGCAGACTGCTTTACGTTCCACTTCTACCGTGAAATCCCAGCTCTGCCCCAGTCGTATCCCTCTGTGAATCTAGGTGGCTCCAGCAGAGTGAAAAATGCTTGGAATTTGCAAACCCAGGACTTTGGGCCTCAAGTTGTTTAGCTATTTTTTTTCTTCGCCTGGTATTTACAGCTCAGTGTCTGCAGTCTGGGCTGGGGTTCAGGGGTGTAACATGGGCCCAGCTTCATGATGAAGTGCCAGCTTGTTGAACTAGAGGTTGTATGAGATAAAGAGCAAACCAAATGCTCCAAATATCTTGGTTATTCCACTCAAAACATTTTTTTACCACTACTCTGGTGTCAAATACAGATGCAGAGGATAAAGCCTGGATCTTAGAGCTATTGTTTTAGCTGTGAGAGATTCAAGAGTATTCATTTTCTCACTCCACATCAGTAGCCATGTCATTAACGCTAAGCTGTGTGGTAAAGTCTTTCTCCATCATTACTCTTTGTCTTCTGTGCTTGTTTATTTCACTATGATTGATGATCCAAGTTCCAGACTGTGAATGAATGTGTCATAGTGTGTCATTAATTGACCAAATGGACCAGTGCCCTAGTTGGAGCCAAATGTAGGCTACAACATCGTGGCCTGCAAACTGTGTGTTGTGTGGATTATGGTGGTGGCAAGATGAAAAAGATAAGGACAGAGAATGGTCTGTTGAATTATGAAAGTGCTAAAGTGAGAGTCATTTGCAGCTTATGTGGCTCTGCTGCCGGCTGTCAGTGCAGTAGCCTACGTCCTGTAGCAGCTTGTGTAAGTGCAAAAATGTCCTGCAGCTCCGAAGCACCTGAACATTGTCCTGTCTAGTTGACTTAGGAGAGTCCAACCTGCTGCTCTGCGGCTGTTTACAGCATCCTGGTGTGCTGCTGTATCTGTGCTGATGAAATGATGCCAGCACATCAACGGATGTGATAGACAGATTAGGTAAGCAGGCCCTATTTCAGTCTGGCAAATCACACAAGGATAGGAAGCAGAACGACTGAACAGTCTAACAGAACACATCTGTGACCGCAGCAGTGGCTGTTAGGGATGAAGATAAGCCTCTGTGTTCAGTCACCAAAACTAAATCATGAATGCATTGAAAGAGAAGTCATTCACTCATACAATATGCACATTGTGTTTTTCTGTAATGTTAAATGAGTCAGATACTGTTAAACCTGCAATGACTGGACTGTAACTAATGGTTAGTTTCATTGACGATTCATTTGCAGATTCCTATCTAGATAATCCAATTCATTGTTTTGTCTATAGAATGACAAAATACTGAAAAATGCAGTTAGCATGGCGGCGTTAGCCACGGTTAGACAGGACCAGTCGGGATCACTTTACTGGCTGTGTCTCAATGGTTTTTCCGAGTAACCAACTCGGGTACTCTAGCTATATAATTCAATTTGAGTACAAAAATGTTGAAATTACATAAAATGCCCATCCCTTGTAGCCGTGATAAATTAGCCTGAAGCTAATGCTTAGCTACCTGTTCAGGAGGAAATTAGCCAACTCGGCGTCCTTTTGGGCTCTAAGCTGTCTCCATCTTTCAAATACATCACCAATATTCACCCGGGGTTTGTAACGTCTCTGGTCACGCAACTGTAAGAAACACTGTTTTGTTTTGCACTGTTGTTTTTGCACAGTACCTTTTGAAAAGATGCCTGGAAGTCTGGAATGTGTCTGGGGGCACTATGACCATTCATTGCATTGTATTATGTTGTTCTATGCTCTATTGCACATGCTTTGTATGTCCTGTTATGACATTTTGATATTTTTCAAATATTTTAATAAAGAAGTTCATGTTTCAAGTTAAAGTACATGGAATCTTAGAAAATCCTTTTTTTTTATCGTGGTATCGAAATCGGCATCGAGAATCGTGTTATTTTACTGGTATTGGCACCGACTACTGAATTTTTGGTATTGTGACACCCCTATTGTGGATTGAATAAGCCCAATTGTATTCATGTTTGATGATGTTAGTCCCCATAGTAGCCATTTCATTGTAGTGAGACAATACAAAAAAAACCTCAGTGTATACTATGACAGTTTTCTTAAAATTGCAATATAGCACCTTGCTTACAGTATCGCAATATATTGCATTATATTAAGTCGTAACCCCTGTATAAATATATTAGTATCGCCAGATTCTTGCCAATACACCGCTCTAATAATTTTCTAATTATAAGGTGAAATCCGACCAACAGTCCAAAATCCAAAGATATTCAGTTTACTGATTTTTTTTTTTTTGGCCACTTGAGGGCAGTGGAATTAAGCTGTAAAAACAACAGTGACATATTATCACCTTTTAAATTAATATGGCAAACATGTTTGTCAACAGTTGTTAATTTGCTCATCCATTGTTTACAGAGCAACGCTAGCATTCAATTGGAGTCGGATATCTGTCCACTGATGAAAGTTAGGCCAATATTCACTTTCCTTTTAACTCTGATTTGGTCTCCACCAACTCCTGTGGGAAATATTTGGCTTTTTAGCAGCTAAATGCTCCTCTATGTTTACCAGCTAGTCACTAACTTTGTCTATCTGCTGTTTATTCTGGTGGGCTAGAACTTTTTTAGGGAGCTGATGAGAGCGGTGAGAGTGAACCAAAACAATAAAGTTGCATGCCAGAAAACCAAACAATGAGCTGAAAGACGCTATAAAACTCTGTAGAGATGAGGGGAGCTAGAGAGTTGCGTGGTAATTTCCTGTGGGTTTATCACGTCGAGCAACCCCTTTTACATACACATATTAACTTGATCCAGTGTTAGCAGAGAATATTGTAAGCAGAGAATATTGATTGGATCAGCTTTAAAGTTTTCATTATACAGTACATTTACCTATCGCTTGTGTAAGGAAGTGGGAAGTGGCAACATTTCCAAGTCTTTTTGCTGCATGCCTCATTTTTTAATGAATGAAAAAAGTGCTTGTGTAATCTTCTCATGAACCCAAAACCCTCAGCTGCTTATGCGACGTGTCAGTGCCTCAGCAATGTGTTCACCCAGTGACTCACCAAATACCGTCAATCTGTATCATCAGTGAAGTTCTGCTGCCATTTTTGTGATTGTTAATCTCATCTATTGAAGAAAGAAGACACATAGGAGTCTGTGTGTGAACATGTATTACTAGAGGTAGTTTATAGGTCACTAGAGACAGTAGGTTGCAGTTAAGGTGTGATTTTAGTCTGGAATGTTCTACTCAGGAGTTGGGGGGGCGGGGTCTTCCGGTGAGTCAGTTGCCCCACCCTGAGCCGAAGATTGCCAAGTCTTGTTACTGGAACTGCATTGGGACAGACATAGTTCTCATCCCTCCTACTTATCTCATAAAAGGTACATTTATCACTCTGGCTTCTCTCCTAACACCCACCCTCCCTTCGCTTTTAGCAAAATGCTGGACTGTGTCTTGAGTTCCTCTTTTCACTTCCATTCTTATCTTCTCCCCCACTATCTTTATTGTGGTTTCCTTTCCCTCCCCTCTCCTTCCAGAGATAGTTTTGGCAGTCTTGAGGAGATGGAGCATATGGCTCCAATCCTCCCTCAGGTCTTCTCTGTGGCCTTTTCAAGAAGCCTTTATTTTGTACGTCCCTATAACTCCACAGAAACCAACTAAACATTGAGTTGCAGCTTAGTGATTGAGCTCATCATTATTCTCACAGTATGTATCTCAATATGGCTTATGTATGCAAAATTATATATAAAACAACCAAAATGCTGCACGGCTGCAATGTACTATTAGTCTCATTATTGATTATTCTGCCATTTATTTAAATAAAAAGTCAGAAAGAAGTGAAACACGGCCATCACAGTTTCCCAGAGCACAAGGCAAAGTCTTCAAATTGTTTATTTTGTGAGACCAATAGTTCAAAACCCAAACATATTTAATTTAAATTATAATAAAACTGAGAGAAAAGCGTAATTCTTCCCATTGCAGAAGCTGGTGTTTTTGTTTGCTTTAGTTTTCGTCAATTGATTTATCATTTCAGCTGTAAACTGATCTTCAAAGAAATGAATTGTGTTCCACTGTTATGCAGTGCATGAGATGTGTTAATGCTGTTACGTTGGATAGCAGAAGCTTATAGGACAATAAAATGATAAGATAATATCAATGCAGTGTGCTTCTGTTAAAAGTTTGCATTAATTGCTGCTGAACATATGGTTTATGAGAGCAGAGTTTGTAGGTCATAAAACCAAAACAATGAGCTAAAAGAGGTTAAAAAGCTGAGTCGGGTGAGAATTCTCTGTGGGTTTGTCACTGAAAACTCCTTTCACATAACAAATAGTGATTTGATAATGCTGATATAAATGCATTTGATTCGTGCAGCTTTAAAATATCTACCTAGTGTAATTGGAAATCTGAAAATGCCATTTCTTGGATATAAATAATGAAAAATCTTTTCCTGCTAGAAAACAGCTTCTTTCACTATGACCCCTCTGTCCACCCCCGACTGATGATGATGTTACATCCTTCCTGTTATGTAGAGGTGAAATGGCTCAGCAGTCATAATTTTTTGTCCTGTTCCACCAGCCAACTGTGAGATAGTGCAGTCCTTGTGATAAGCGTAAGGATTCCTTTCTGCTTGCCTCAGACGGCATAATGCAGTCAGTTCAGTCATCAGAGGGAGAGAGCATGTTTTGGTCCATCCTCTCAGTTCACAGTTAGTTTGACAATGTGCACAATAATTCCTCTGTTCAGCAGCTGTTAACCGAGGTGGAGTGTTTCATGTTTTTAAGTTCTGCTAAAATTTGGCACAGCAGAAACTGACATCAGCTCGGCCTTGTGCGTGTTGCGTCTCGGGACTTCTTCTCATTAGAAAAGTACATATGCTGAATAATAAATTGGATTTGCTAATGATGCTTTATTAAAACATTCAAATGTATTCTTGGTTTTAGTGGATCTCTATTCGTGAGTTTCAGACTGGTTTAGGCGGAATAATTAGGTTGGTTTGGTAATTAAACGTCCTTACAGCTTGCTGCTACACTGTCTATGTGCAGCTGTCAACAGGCCATGCTGAAATATACTGTACTTTTTCAGTATAATTAAGATGTGATGATGGTTTCAATAATGGCTGTGCAAGTTAAAAAATGGCAACCGTCATCAAACCTAGTTCTTAAAATACTTCAGTAAATTCAGGAGATTATTAGCAGCTATAAAAACAGTGTAAAATAAAGCTCTGTTGAGTTAACATCCTGTCGTCCGCTGTGTGCCCATGCTTGTTCCCTGGCTCCACGTACCACCATACCTCCTGTCTGGAAAACAACCTTTAAGAATATCCCTGGAAAATGTAAACAGACCTGCTGCTATTTTAATTGAAACACTGTTTTGGTCCGTTTATTGCTGCTTTTTCCCCCACCAAGGCAAATGTCAGCTGCTGTCATATATGTTTTCCCATATTTTTGTTGTTGTTGTTGTGATGGAGGCGGGACTCCTTTAGAGTCCTTTAACTCTGTTAAGTTGGAATATTCCACTTCCAGATGAGTTTTACTTTTAGTCCAAATATAGAAAACTGTTGGCACCATAGAAATATGGTTGGCACACTAAAATGAAGAAGTCTTCTATGTTTTTATTCATTTAACATGTTTTGGTTCGACCACCATTAAAACTATGAGTCGAACAACTCATCCTTTCCAATGATTATTAGGTGACACATTAGTCTCGCATTGCCAGCACTCCGGGATGGGAGAGGAATGGGCTGTGGTTTAATGGCATGGCTTTAAACCAATAAAAATCATCATGAGCGGCGCTAGGCGCCACACGGATCCCCGGTGCCGATGCAAAATAACCTCGGGGAGTAACTTGTCTTGGTGTATGTGTACGTTCAAAAGTCGTTTTAGTCGTGCAACAGAAAATCAGATTGGACAGATAAAAGGTCGTGGATATAGACTAGGTGACAATCTTCCCATTTAGAATTGAAGGTATAATGTATTTGTAAGCAGATATATGTATTTGTCAGTTATTAAGGAATAATTGTCATGAAAGAACATGAATAAATAAAACATGTAAATGCTAAATAGTATAGTAGTTAAGTTACTCAATTAGATTAAAGGTTCTCATTGTTACTGTTTTGAATATTTCCAGTTGCAGAACATGGGCGTGAACCCAGCCAACATTGGGTTCAGCTATCTGACCCTGGAGTCGGACAAGTTCATCTGCATCAGAGAGAAGGTGGGCGATCAGAACCAGGTAGTGATTGTGGATATGTCCGACCCCACCAACCCAATCAGGAGACCAATCTCTGCCGACAGTGCCATCATGAATCCCGCCAGCAAGGTCATTGCCCTGAAAGGTACAGTAAGAGTATGTATGGTGAGACGTTTTCTAGGATTATTAGTTGCTTTATACCAAGTGTTGACTTGAGGTTATTATTGTTGTTTAAATTCCCAGAATGAAGTCTGCATGGTTTATTTGTCTCCAGTATCAACAGATTTAGCCATCTACTGGTATTGCAGTGGGAATGCCACAGTCATGCAGTGACTAATGCTCTGTCAAGGCTGTTAATATGTAGAGTGCACTCAGTTCTATTGCCTGAATGTACTAAATCGGTTGTGCAAATTGATTTTCTGCCACTGAATCTAGCCCTTAAAGCACAAACACAAGCGCTGATCAGGATGATTTGCCTATAATGCTTCTATCTCTGCCCTCCCCCCCCCTCCCTCTGAGGATTATATGCCCCCATTTGCCCTTTCCCTCTGGTCTATTTTTGTCTTCTCATTCTTACCTGATTGAAACTTTTGCTTTTTCTCCCTTGCTTTCTGTTCTTTCTCAGACGGTGAGTTGCTTTCTGTCTGTCTATCCATCTGGCGCTCTGTTGCGATGACACCTTAGCCATGTCTCTCTCATAAAAGCTTCCCACATACCCCTCTCAAGTACAAAGAGCTATTTTGACCATGAATCAGTCAAAATACATACATTTAGAAATGACATTCCGGAGGGTCGCTGGTTCAAGTCCCTATACGGACCAAAGTATGGTGGTGGACTGGTAGCTGGAGAGGTGCCAGTTCACCTCCTGGGCACTGCCAAGGTGCTCTTGAGCAAGGCACCGAACCCCCAACTGCTCGGGGCTGCAGCTGTCGATGGACAGCTGCAGCCTCACTCTGACATCTCTCCATTAGTGCAAGTATAGGTACTCAGCATGTGTGTGTATTTCAGGCCTGTGTGTATTGTGTATACTAACAACAGAGTGAAAATATTGTAATTTCCCTTGCAGGATTAATAAAGTATAAATTATTATTATTATTATTATTATTATTATTATTATTATTATTAATAGTAGTAGTATATGTGGTATGCATCATCAGATACTACTGACTGAAAAGTGTTGGGGCACCATGTGTGTCTTTGCACGCCTGTGTGAGCGTGTGCCAGCAGTCATATCAGATCTTTCCTTGCTGCATATGAAGGATGCCATTCATGGATCATCATAGCTGTGTGTGCTGATGGCAGTTTGTACATCAGCTCCAGTATTCACCTGAATCATGCATTACCTCACCTGTTTGTTTCACTATAAATGTATTGGTAAATGGAGGTTGTTACCGGTCATATGAAGGACTTGCAACACTATTCACAGATACACAGAAGCATTATTATGGCTCTGCCAAACTCTGTCTGCTGAGGTCAGTTGCACCAAGGAAGTGTCAGCCAAGGTACTGTGCTGCTTCCTTAGGCTAAAAAACACACTTAACCATAAAGGCAAATAACAGACTTTCTCTGTCCTCTAGTGGTATCTAGCAATGCAGAGTTTTTTTATTTGCTCACGTTTTGACATATTTGTGTATGAGATTGCAGTGGAGGTAAATGGCCTTTTTTGTGGTGCTCACAACATTGAACAGTTGTTAAATTAAAATTAAAATCAAGCCGTCACTTCTTCGCAGAAACTGTCTCTGTCACTTTAAATAATCCACAGAACATGCTGTCAACTGTTTTCTTCTCCGAATAAATAGTCCCAATAAAAATTACTTTTCAAAAGTATACATTCAAACTTGTTCATATGGAGGTCTGTGTATTATTCAGAGTAGCAGCTACATTGTTTCTTTAATGGTTTTAATGACCTTTTTCAATGCTGTAAGCGCCACAAAGAAAAAAATATATATTTTAACTGTGTTATATTGCCCCTCATGTATATATACATTGACGTGGTGACAGAAATTTTAGAGACTGATATCTTGAAACCTGCTCAAATAAAACTAAACTTCTGTATTGTTAGATACCACAAGATATAGGAGAGTAAATGATTTTCATGATAAGGGGGCTGGCTTTAAGAGTGATAATTCCGAGATACCAGACAACATTTCAGAAAATCAGTAACAAACAAAGCTTTGCTCCACTCTTTATGTTTGTTTCATATCTCAAACATCTACAAATTTATGTATGTTGATTAAAAAAGGTGTGTTATTTATGCCCAAATTATTTTTAATACTTGAAGAAAAAATAGGTTAAATGTGGTTTTCCTTTGTTAGGAAAAATAGCCATATATAAATAGTTAATGAAATACAAAAAAAACGTATTTCAGCAGAAAATGTGATACATACTTTAAGTAGTCATTGTTTGTTATAGAATGCCATGTAAATACAATGGTATTGTCCTGTTTGTCTCACTGCTTCCCTCCGTTTCTTTACCTCCCCTCAGCTGCAAAGACGCTGCAGATCTTCAACATTGAGATGAAGAGTAAGGTGAAGGCTCACACTATGACAGAGGAGGTCATGTTCTGGAAGTGGATATCGGTAAACACTGTTGCCTTGGTGACAGATACGGCTGTCTTTCACTGGAGCATGGAGGGGGATTCCCAACCCACCAAAGTGTTTGATCGGCACGCTAGTCTGGCGGGATGTCAGATCATCAACTACAGAACTGACGAACAACAGAAATGGCTACTGCTGATAGGGATTTCTGCACAGGTATGAAAACACACATGAGCATGTTTACTCCTGCCTTATACAGTAGAAGTGCACATGACAGAAAAATATATTTTAAAGAACTAGCATGATTAATCACTCTCTGTC